>NC_052535.1:46966767-47201767 GCF_016699485.2 Gallus gallus | reverse complement strand
CCACTCGCACCCCAGTAGCATCGGTTCCCAGCACTACTAATCTTCCTAATCCTGTGTCTGCAGTTAAGGCCCTCCTACAACCAGGAGTTCAAAGACATGCACCAATTATCTCAGGCAGCAAAGGAAAGGGTTCACAGTTAGCACCAGATAATGCTTACACTGATCTGTCAAGGCATGGAGCTGCAATTACAGAACCTTGTTAGCAGTGCAAACTGACTAACAGCAAAATGCTCCTTCACAAGAGTTTCCTTGGAACTGAGCCTTAAGAGCCATATCAAGCAGGTTGTTCCCTGCTAGTTGTTCAAAGGAATGTGATCCTTTTAAAAGGCTTGTGGTATTGCTCCCAGTCCAATAGCAACAAAACATCCTGCCCAAAGCTGCTGACTGCATTTACTCAAGACACTACAGACACAGGCAAAGACATCTACAGGAGAAAGAAGAGAACAAATCAATCATCAGCCCAACCTTGGTAGCTGCCTATTATTGTACTGTAGAACGTAGGCAGCATTTAGCTAAAGGCCTGTACATACAAGTTACAGTTGTGAAAGAAACACAGACTTCCCTTTCACTCTTACTTCCTCCCCATCACCCTACATAACCAAATGTGAGGGTGTACCAATGGATATAGCCCTGTCACATAGAGGTACTGGATGTTAGTGGTACCTCAGTTATTTTTGAATATAAATGTGTGTGTATATATACACACACATATGTCTTTATGTATATATTCTCCTACAATTTTCTCTCCACTGCTTTTTTTTTCCTTTTCCTTTCTTGACACCTTTTCCTCCCAGAAGCTAATATGAAGAACAGGGAGTAGGGGTTAGCCTTGGGAATGCCTGCAAGGATGGAGGTAAATGCTCAAGGGAAGGGTGTAACTGGGAATGCACAGAGGGAACAAAAAATACTTAGGCAAACAAATGACTGAATCAGTGGCTGGAACAATCAGATCTCTGCTGGATACTAATAAGAATGAGATGTTATGCTTCGTTGACTGAGTTTACATAATTTCTTTAAACATCACTATTGTTTTTATGTTGCAGTTGCCTAACTTAGTTCCAGCTTGCTATTTAATCTATAAAGCCATTACTAGCTGAATGGTGATTAATAAAGCAGAAGGAAGATGCTCTGATTATGCCTTAATTATTGCCCTGCAACTGATCTTTGCAGAGAGGATCTATAGTCTTAGCCTTTCCTGTTGCTCTCAGCAACTCACATTAGAGCCATAACTAACACTATTACACCTGTTTAAGATCAGAACCAAATGTGTTTTCACTGATTTCCAGAATAAGCTGTAAGTCTACAAAGCTTTATTTGCCTTCCCCCCTCCTTCCTGGTCCCATGCATCAAAAGGAGATATTTGGTTAACAGCTAATTAAACACTTCCAATGAGCAAGCAAGAGCTCTGTAAATCCCTATCTTCCTAGCTACACATTGCTTAGAGTCAGCTGAAAGTTTTGAGTTTGCATTTTGTCAAGTTGAAGGCTGTGTTCACACAAATTGTGAAGCAAGCAGAGATAAAGCAAGCCAGCATGCTCTTAAATAGAGGGATATGAGGTAGAAAAAAACCCCACAACTCTCTCTTTAGGTAAAGACTTGAAGATATCTCCTTAATAATGAGGTGCCATGCTGGCTTATTAGATCCCTGATCATTTAAAATGTAAATCCTAACAAAGGCACAAAGAGGTGCAGCAAATAGAAGGAGTGGGTTGGCTTTTAATAAAAGAACATGCCATCTGCTTCTTTTATCTCTCAATGAATCAAGCATTGCCATCTTTGCAATTAGCACTGACAAACAGCAGACTCCCAGGAAACAGGACAGTGGATTGGTTTTGCATCCTCAGCTGAGTAAGCAGGGGGCCAAAACTTGTTTCATGTTATGATTGCAGTTCCTGCCCAGGAAAGCACAAAGGTACAGATAACAGAGTGACTTAGGTATGCACATCACCACATCCTCCTGAATCTGTGGTTACACCACTCTGGAAGTGGCATTTTAAACCCAGTGGAAGGCCAAAACTGGGTGGAAGTGGCACTCCTATCTCCTTTCTTTCGTACTTACTCAGCAAGGAACACAGACAGATGAAGAACTAATCCCACTGGAGGGTCACGATGCCCTCATAAAAGTTCATCAGTAGAAAATGTTTGACCTGAAAATTGGAAGAGGAAGACAGTTGTCTTCTGAAAGGCAATCTTGTCTATTTTACTGAAAGTCCTTATCAACTCTCTCTTCACAAAGCAAATTGCTGGGAAGACACTGAATTGGCTGTTTCAGCTCCTTCTACAGTCAGCCATTAAAGGGGCACTGATATATTAAAAGTGAACATTTTCAGTGTTTACAGACTGTTACAAAGGGAACTAGGATTTTGCCTCCCCCTCTTAGGAAAGAGAGGAAATGGCAAGCTATTCACTTCACTGCAGTTTTGCTGATCTGCACAGGAGGGAGACACAATTTCCCTCTTAAGGCAGTCACAGAAGCTCTGCATATTTACACCTACAGGAGATACCACTTACTTGCAAACGTGCATTTAGGGATTTGATGGTGGAGGAAAAAACACACGGTGGCCATGAAACATGTAGAAAGCATTCACATAAAGAGAGAGATATACAATAAATAAGTAAGAAAGTGAATAAATAAATTTCAGGTGTTTTTTGAGGTTTTTTTTAGGGAATACATAGTACATGACTATCCCAGTTAGACCTGTTAGTCTTGTCAATGTAAGTTTATCCATTTTCCTGGTTGAACCTGTTAGAGGGCATTTGCTGAGAAACATGATTGATGCAGGATCACAGGATGTGCAAGATTGCCCAGCTGAGTTAAAAGCTGTCTAGTTATGCCACTGGTTCCAGAAACTGGGTTTTCAGATGGGATTAGATATTGTTCACTAGCAGTAATTTACAGTGACATTAGGAAAAATTCTCTCCTGGAATTCTTTTCTATTTCTTAGATAGTATGTGAAGTTAAAGGCAAAATAGACTAATTAAATGCTTCATTTAGCAACTCCAGGCCTGCAATCCCAGAAAAATTTCATACCGTGACAATGTGCATTGAAATCTGTAGGACATTATGACTTAAGATCTATTCCTAAGTCAGGTAAATGCTGAAAACATAAATTTATCTTATTTAGACATACCTGTGTGTGCTCACTGACTGCAGAAAAGGCTAGTCAAAAAGGACAATTAAGTTTTATAGAGAAAATTAACAGTTCAAAGATGATTTCCAATGATGGAAGCTTTTCACAAACTGCTTTAATTTATAAAGAGTTCTTTTAAATATGGTTCACTTTGTTTTGATGGGTATGACCTACTTCTTGTTTGTAACTACCTCTCTCCAGAAAAAAAAAGGCAAGAGAATAAAAGGCTGAGATAAAATGAGCAATTCCCATTTATTTTGAAGCAAAAACATTCAGAAACTGCAAAAAAAGATGGTTGGTGAAATGTTTTCATTATGAATGTTGTCGCAAACAAATAGCGTTCAAAGAAACAGTAGTTCTTTTGCAAAAAGTAGCTGAAAGAAGTAATATTGCTAATGGCCTATTTTTGATCAAAATTCCTATACAAATAAGCAATACAGACTTCCACCTGCTCTACTATTATGGTTTTCAACTTTATTTCATGATCAGTTGCTTGCCCTAGCTGTACAGTAAGATGGATACACACTACACATGAGCTTGATTTTTAATGTGACCTAAATGAACAGTGTACATGATTCCCTGGCAACAGCTACACCAGACTGCAAAATATTTAGTTTCATTATTAAGAACCTCAGCCTTCTCACTGGCTACATTGAATTTTGTTATGACTCCGTGCAGAAATGAAGCATCATTCCTAACAATTTAGTTAAGTCACGTTAGTGATTTAACTTTTAAATTTAGTTTAGTTAAGTCACTCAGAAAGAGCACAGATTAGCAAAGAAGGACTGGGTAAGTAAAACAAATCTATAAATCTTGCAAAGAGCCAGAATTGTTATCTGTGAGAGTATGGAAGGGAAGTTCCCTAAGTCCATGGAAGCTTGGAAAGAGCCATGTGGAAACTGTAAAGCACGAATGTGAATGAGGAGTAAGATTAAAGGATGTTACAGATTTGGTTTGTCCTGTCCTGGGGATCTCCTAGTTCCTTTTCCTGTGGTGTCACCCACTTTTTTTTTTTTTTTTTTTTTTTTTTTTCCGCTTGTTGTGCTGCACAAAGCTAGATGTGGTTCAAAACAACCAGATAATTAGGTCAGCAAGGGAAGCATCACAACAGAGCCCTGTGCTGAGTGAAAGGGACAGGCAGAGTTTTGCAACAGAGCATATTCTGTTCTTAGTTAAAGCAAGGAGCCAGAACACTTTTGCCTTGTAAACAAGAGACCCTTAGAGCCAAAAGAGCAACCATAATTTTCCACTCTGCATGATAAAGGTGCTGTATAAGCACAGATCTCTTCTCTCTCAAAAATACAGCCAGCATAGTTGTCCTTCTCCCAGTTAACTATTTTAACTAAAGGATTGATGGAACCCACACACTTTAATAGCTAGCCAGATCACCCAGTGTGGGGCAAATGCCTTAAAAATTTCAGGGAAAAAAACAACTCTGATACAACCCTAAATTCATTATTCCAATGCTTAAAGACAACATAACATTCAAAAGTATCTCTCAGGCATCACAAAATTTCTGGGCACTTCAGAAGGACAGTTTCAGTTTCAAGAACAGCTAAAAACAGATAAATGGTGAAATTGGAGCAAATGAGAGGTGGCATTACCTCTTCCCTCCCACTGGATCTAGCTTCCCTAAGGTGGACATCTGAAGCAGGTCAAATGACAGATGCCACAGAAAATCCATCACTCCAAATCTACCCTTCAACAGCAGGCGTCTGGCATCATCCATCTGTTAAGTGTTCCTTCAGCTTCTCCTTCCAGTTCTCTGAGGCAGGTATTAGGGTCCAGAGGCTCGTAACTGTGCACTAAGTGGAGTACATAGCTTGTATAGTGTATAAGTCACCTGCTCTAGTATAAAATGTAACCAAAAATACAGACAGCATGGACATGCTGAGTAGCATGAAACTGAGTGAGAGGGGATTAACAAGGAACAGGGAGCAAAACCACATGGAACGGATGAAGTAGCTCTATATCTTCAGCTGCATTTAAGTCTGTTTGACATCTACAGAGGTTATGGTTTATGCAAAAGTGGTAGTCAGTGGATTCTTGTGACTCTTGCCCTGTTATTTTGAACAGCATGAGATTTGTCGATTATCTCCAACCTCACTGTGGCTAGCAGGAACAGAGGGGAATGAGCTGAAAGCAAGAAGCAAGGAATTTTGCATAGGAATAGCTTACATAAAATTCAAAATCTCACGCATTTTGTGGGGACACAAGAATATACTCTATGGTATGTGTCCAGTCTAAATTGTTCTCTTTTCTGACATTTATGATTAGCAAGAAATGGTTCATGAATAAGCTAAAGACTATGGATTACTTACAGAACTATTCAGTCAGTAATTCTGAGTACCTTTGAGAAAACTGTCATGTTTTGAACACTTCACTAATGGAAAACAGCAAAAATTTATCAAAGAAATTAACTATAAATTATTTAGTGAGCTTTAGTCACAGCTTTCTTCTGGAGGGGCAGGAAAAGCTTGTGTGCAGTGCTGTTTGATCTCTCCTCCTTTGCAATATTTGTACTTTACTACAGAGGTAGTTGTATAATTAAGGCATGGGACTGTTGAGATCACTTACTTTTAAGGACTCTTTTGGCAAATCTCTGGGCAAATCAATTAGAACTAGACCCATGTAAGAACCTATACCAAACTACTGGCTAGCTCTACAGTCTCCCTTCTCCTAGCATTGGCTTTGGGCCTTTGAATTCATGTCCCAACATCTATGCTCTATCCACTCTATTTAGGCTATTAGACTGGACACTCCTGGGAGGGCAGCGCTGCTATGGCTAATAACCAGACACAGATCTCAGGTGGCATATTTGTGGCCACCGTAAAGATAAAGAATAACACGCTGACAAACAGTTGACCTCTGCTCTAACTCCACCACTGTCCTTCTGAAAATGACGTTCCAGTTGTGTTATATACTATTGTTCAACTCAAAGAAAAAGTTCTGTCTTTAATTAAAGCCCTTGTACAAGCTCCTGTACCTCAGCAAAATGGGCTGAGCTGGTTGGTCGGGTTCCTGCAGGTTTTAGAAGGGCATTTTGCTGCACAGCCCTCGTCTGTTTTGAGAAGTTTAATGCCTTTCACACCTCAATCTTAGAAGAGGCAAATGAAATTACTGAGTGCTGAGGGATAATGCCAAGTACAAAATGTTTTGTTACATGATCTGACCTTTGAGCTGTGCCTGTCTCAGGACTAGATGTCCAGGACTGCCCCTAATCATTTCCATTGTCTATATGGCATTGTGAAGCTGCTTAAGCATATCCAGTTAGTCATCTGTTCGACTCAACGGCTATTGCTGGGACCTCCCAGGAGACTGTAAATAAGACGTTTTAATCATATCACAGTGTGTTTCAGAAAGGAAGGATGGAATTTCCTACCTGCTGGAAACAAACTGTTTTTAGCCAGATTTTCATACAAAAATGCCTGAGACCTATCCATACTCAGTCTAAAATGTTACATCAGAAGCATTAACAGCTGACAGGCATGGCAAAAAATCCTTAAACACCTGCATACTTCCACAGCAAACAAATGTGAAGTGGAAACTAAATCCAACAATACAGGTGTCATCTGAACAACAGAAATAGCTTTTAGTAAATATTCTGCAGATACACACGCAAAAAATGTACTAGAGTTTTAAGATCTAATACCCAAGGATATTTACATGAAATTCTGGCAGCCTGGATGCAGTGTTGGGAATTAGTTTGCACAAGATTTCTCAAAAGTTTTATAATTTTTCTTTAGCCTTGTAAAGCTGATACACATTTAGCCTGCAAAGACCCTCTTAGCAACATACTCAAGATCTTGAAGATGACGCTTTAAGGGAAGAATATCTAGCATTAGAAGCATCTATTTCATTAGCAGACTGAATCCTCACCTACCCCTCCCGTGGCTTTTAGAAGCTGTTCAGGGACAACAATCGTTGGAACAATGTCGTTCTGTCATATCGCTCTGTTCCCTTCACTCTACCTGCTGTCTCTACAAAGAAAATGAGCCAGGGTAACTTATAGCCTATTGCTCTGCTACTGGTGCCAGGGAGGAGGCATGTGTCATAAAGCACATGCATTTATTTGTCTTGCAAGCAGAAAATCCCAGCCCGGGTTGTACAGCCCTGTTGCAAACCACCTGTTGTGTTGTCACTTGCCCCACTGTGGCACAAAGCACTAGTCACTTGCTGAAGCAGCGTTCACATGTATGGCTCTGGAAGGCCCTATCAGATTATGTAACAAGAATGCATCCACATCAGAATAAAGGATAAAGTTTTGAGTATTTTAGAGCCAAATCATTGGAAAGATCCTTGTAATAAATAAAATTAGCAGAAAAATGGAGGATTTCATGGAGGGATGCTTCATTGTTAAAACAGACACACACACACACACAAAACCATCAACAACAGCAAAACTAATTGGCCTACTCTGTGGTAGAATAGGAATACTCATATTTATGCAAGGAACATAGCAGTGTATGTATCCTACCTACTCATTAGAGGATATATCCCTCATTGACAGAAAGATTCTATTTACAGTATACCCACCTTTGGTCTAGAAATAAATTTATGGTTGTGAACTAAAGCACAAGAGTAACTACTGAGCAGAACAGGCCAAGTGTGTGATGACTGTGCATTTGCACTCCCTGCCTTGGCTGGTAATGGAGGAAGTTATGAGGGACAGAAGGAGCAGGAGGATAAAAGTAGGAAGGAGACTGTTCAGAAGACATATTTAAAATATTTGCATAATGGTGGTCAACACTGTCTTACTACCACAGGGGTAATCTGAGACAACGTGGACTCAGTAGCATAAAAAGATAGCAGTGGGCTCACACTCAATAGCAAGAGGCAACCATAGCAAAGATGGCCAGGATTCTGACATCCATGAACCTCACACCCCTGCACCTTTAAGTGGAAACTAGAGGAGCAAACTCTCACCCACTGTAAGGGTGTAGCAAGGCTGAGACCAGCTCATGAGACTGAATGTGCATATGTCTATGGGGCTGGACAATGTAGAATCATAGGACTGCTTGGTTGGAAAAGACCTTCAAGATCATCAAGTCCAACCACAACCTAACCATACTACCCTAACTCTAACAACACTCTGCTAAACCATGCCCCTGAGCACCACATCTGAATGGATTTTAAACACATCCAGGAATGGTGACTCAACCACCTCCCTGGGGAGCCTATTCCAGAGCTTAACCACTCTTTCTGTAAAGAAGTTTTTCCTGATATCCAACCTAAACCCCCCCTGGTGCAACGTGAGGCCATTTCCCCTCGTACTGTCACCTGTCATCAGTGAGAAGAGACCAACCCCGCTCTTGCTGCAATCACCTTTCAGATATTGGAAGAGATCAAGAAGGTCTAATAAGACTAGATCAATAGATCAGTAAGACTAGATTAAGATCAATAAGATCAACAAGACTAAACAGCCCCAGTTCCCCAGTTGTTCCTCGTAGGGCATATTCTCCAAGCCCTTCACAAGTCTTGTTGCCCTTCTTTGGATCTGCTCCAGCACCTCAATGTCCTTTCTGTACTGAGGTGCCCAAAACTGAACACAGTACTCAAGGTGAGGCCTCACCAATGCTGAGTACAGGGGCAGGATTACTTTCCTAGTCCCGCTCACCACACCATTTCTGATACAAGCCAGGATGCCATTGGCCTTCTTGGCCACCTGGGCACACTGCTGGCTCATACTCAGCCAACTGTCCATCAGTACACCAAGGTCCCTTTCCATCAAGAAGCTTTCCAGCCACACCTCCCCAAGCCTGTAGGAGATGCCTGGGGTTGCTGTGACCAAAATGCAGGACCCAACACTTGGCCCTATTGAAACTCATGCAGTTTACTTTGGCCCATTGATCTAGACTATCCAGGTCTCTCTGTAGTGCTTTTTACCCTCTGGCAGATCAGCACTCCCTCCCTGCATACATCCCAGGATCTTAAGGGAGCTGGCTGATGCAGCTGCCAAGATATCCTCCATCATATTTGAAAAGTCATGGCTGTCAGAGAAATTCTCTGGGGATTGGAAAAAGGGAAATATTATTCCCATTTAAAATAAAAGGAGGAAGGAGTACTCAAGGAACTACAGGTCAGGAGCTTCACCTCTGTGCCTGGGAACATCATGGAACAGATCCTCCCTGAAGACATGTGAAGGCATGTGAGGGATGAGGGAGTGATGTGAGACAGACAGCATGGCTTCACCAAGGGAAAGTTGTGCCTGACTACTCTGGTGGCCTTCTGTGATGGAGTGATGGCATCGGTGGGCAAAGAGAAGGAAACCTATGTCATCTACCTGGACTTCTGCAAGGCCTTTGACATGGTCCCCCACCACATCCTTATTTCTAAATTAGAGAGATATGGATTTGACAGATAGACTATTCAGTGGATAAGAAATTGGTAGGAAGGTCACAGACAGAGGGTTCTGGTGAATGGCTCCATGTCCAGGTGGAGCCCAGTAATAAGCAGCATCATGCAGGGGTCTATCATGGGTCTGGTACTCTTTAACATTTCTATCGGTGACATAGACAATGAAATTGAGTGCACCCTCGGCAAGTTTGCTGATGACACCAAGCTGAGAAGCGAGACTGTTATAGCAGAAGTAAGGGATGCCATTCAGAGGACCTTGATAAACTCAAAAGGTGGGCCTCTGTGAACCAAATGAGGTTCAACAAAACAAAGTACAAGGTTTTGTGCTTGCATCTAGGTAATTCCAGATACGTATACAAGCTGGGAGAAGAAGAACTTGAGAGTAGCCCTGCTGAGAAGGACTTAGGAGTCCTGATTGGTTAAAAACTTAACCTGACCCAGCAGTGTGTACTTGCAGATTGGAAAGCCAATGGTATCCTGGCTTACATCAGGAGAGGTAGCCAGCAGGGTGAGGGAGATGACTGTCCGCCTCTACTCTGCCTTTGTAAGGGCCCAGCTGCATCCAAGTCTGGGGCCCCCAGGACAGGAAAGATGTGGAGCTTTTGGAAAGGATCAAAAAGAGGGTCATGAAGATGATCCAAGGCCTGGAACACCTCTCCTATGAAGACAGGGTGAAAGAAAAGGGCTTGGTCAGCCTGGAAAAGAGCTGTGGGGAGATTTTTAATTTTAAAAATTTTAAAGGGAATTAATAAACATGAGGGAAATCAACTTTTTACAAGGGTAGATAGTGATAGGACAAAAGGGAAAGGTTTTAAATTAAAGGAGGGGAGATTTAGATTGGATGTCAGGGGAAAGTTTTTTACTGAGAGAGTGGTGAGGTGCTGGAACTGGTTGCCCAGAGAGGTTATGGATGCCTCGTTCCTGGATGTGTTTAAGGCCAGGTTAGGTGAGGCCCTGGGCAATCTGATCTAGCACTTTATCTAGCAGTTGGCAACTCTCTCTGTGGCAGAGGGTTTGGAACTTGATGATCCTTGTTGTCCCTTCCAAACCAAGCCATTTTATGGCAGAGCAGATGAAAGCCTTAAGAAACAGCTCTCTTTCAGATGAGATTTCCTTCCAAAAGAGCATTTCTTACTCATTGCTCATCTCCAAGGAATCTACCTTAACATTCTGTTAAGAATGTAATTTCAAACATTTGTTTCAAAAGAGGAAGGCAGCTGTGGCTAGATCCAGATGCCCTGAATTGGTTTGGTGGTTTTCCTGCTAATAAATGAGTGCCCCAAATAATACAGAAGTGGATGAGTTTCTAGGGGGCTTTCCCATCAGTTGAAGGCAAATTTTTCACTATGACTTTCTGCTCTATAGTGCATCCTGACTAATACCTTTCAAGCTGTGTGCCAGCTCTCTGGCCTTTCGATTCAATGTCAGTCCCAAGAGGTGGGAAGTGATTTTCTAAAGCACCTTTCAACTCATGGGATGCTGAGAGCCTGATGTAAGCTTTTAAAAAGTCTGGAGGCCTTGTCATACACACTTATCTCTGTATAATCCAAGGAGCTGTGCACCAGGTTGTAGAGATAGCTTATTTGTTTCTCATCTTGAAATAGATGCTTGTTTAGAGCAAAACCACTGAAACAAAATGACTGCTTTTTAGTAGTGTGAGCAATGTGGCAATACCACTTGCCTGAATGTCACTAATAGAGATTGAAACACAATGGGAATAAAAGTCTGAGCTTCAGTAAATCTAGATGTGATGTCTGGAAACCTTAGGGGGGAATAAAAGTTTCTCAGCTCTTATTCTTAAACCTTAAATACAAATGAAATTGTTTCAAGCTTTATTTTTTCCCCTGAAATATATTCACATCTTTATATATGTATATATATACGTTACTTTATAGTACAACCTTCTGTGGCAGTAATTTCCCCTGTGACACTGCTAAACACAGGAGGACTCAGCAATCCCATATATATATATATATATATGTATATATCTAACATATATATAAACACACATACAAGTAATACGGAACCCAAAGATTTAGAATCCCACTCACAATTTTTCTAACTTCCTAGGGCAGTTATTATTTAACTTAAGTTGCAACAGAAGATTGCTTCTCCTTTTCAATACTACTGAAAAACAAAACAAATGGTAAAATGATCACCGATCTATATTATTAGAAAGCCTCATAGAGAAGTCATTTGTAATACATTATCAGCAGATCAGGTTATGTTGTTGCTACCCAGTGTAGTACATAGGTGAACGTTTAATGCATCTCCATGTTTGATACATTATCCCCTGAAAACCATAATTATGAGGAACTGAGAACAGTTTAAAGGGATAGTAGGAAGGTTGTCTCAGCAGAAGGTAGAAGGTATTTGAGCTGCCCTAAAGGAGCCCAGGGCTGCTGCTTTCAGGTAAGGGTTTATTTTTCTATGTTCTATATCAATTCTACTGAAGTTCATATTCCTTGCTAGCTTTGGGACGTGGGTACCATTTTATAGGTATCAGTAACTCACTTCTTTGTTTTTTTACACTTCAGTAAAACATTCTGGTGTAGCTACAACATCCTGTTCCCCTGCAACTGGATGGACAGTGACAAGTGTTTAAAGAAAAACAAAATATTATTAAACAAATACAAAAAGTTATCAGATTCACAAATCTATTAGTATTTTTACTTCCAAGTGCAAGAAACTCATCACTGACCTTGCCCTCACTCACATACAGGCAAGTGTACAGTTAAGAGATGCACACCAGAGGAACACAGAGGGAAAACTGAGAGAACTGGAGGACATTGCCAATGTTAACCAGGTAGCTTAGCTCTAGAAAGCGGTTGAGCCCAAACACAGTATGACATTCAAATAACCATTCTCCTTCAATCAAAATTTCACTGTAGTGATGAAGCATTAAACAAAACTGTTCAAGTGTCCTCCACATCATCTGCAAAAGCAAGCTCATGCCAACAAGGAAACTGGCCCTATCTCCTGCAAGTAATGAGACAATACTGGCGCTTGCCACAGAAGTGCTGGTTTCAGCTGGGGAGATGAAATCTACTGGGGGAAATCTGTACTTTAGACAGTGACATGCTGTTAGGATGTAGCAAGTTCTTCCTGGTGGGAGTTTACCAGCTGGGGAAAACTTTCCTCAATGCACAATTTGCATGAAATGCTGCAGACCATGATAATTCTCATTAAGCTTTCACACATGATTTTAACTTCCAGCTAGGAATCACTGTAAGAACGTGGTTATCCTTGCCTCCCATGTGTCTCATGATGCTACATTAAGTTTGTATCGCCAACTTTACCTAATGACAGTGGAAGTAAACGCAACACAGTTCCTATGGACCCGTGTGTGCTCTCGTCTTTCAGTGTCTCATATTCTTAGCACTCAAAGAAAGAGACTGCATATTTATATGAACTGTCCTGTTGTATCTTATCCACTGCACCATGTGTTACAATAATACAGCATCAGCCACAGGATGTATATTTCTTATGCTACAGTTGGCAACAGTCAGAAAAAAAACCCTTCCTCATATTCCTATTTCTACAGGAATAATTGTCTTAAAAATAAGAAACTAGGGGACATCTTACAGTTTTTTCTGCAACCCAGGGGTATAGAGGACTTTGAAGCAATGCTACAGAGCTGTCTGTCTGATGGAAGCTGGTGTCATCTTCAGCTCCCCATGTAATTGCTCTGGCTGTCAAGCACGAGCATAGTTGGGAGCTTTCTGTAGAAAGGCTGTGCATGGGAAGCTATTTGCCAAACAGTTTAAGCGATCTTATTGGACCTTCAGAGACCAAAAACAAAGCTGTTGTTTATA
The DNA here is from genome assembly GCF_016699485.2 of Gallus gallus. Lineage (NCBI taxonomy): Eukaryota > Metazoa > Chordata > Aves > Galliformes > Phasianidae > Gallus > Gallus gallus. Next base: position 47,188,464 of record NC_052535.1, on the reverse strand, counting down.
AACTACTGTTTCTATACAAAATGGAGACTTAACAAAAGCCAACAACATTCCCATAACCAGTGACTTATCATACTCCTGGGATAACCTCTGGTAATTTTAAGCATAAAACAAATACTTGGAGGGAGGCCCACAATGTTTTATGACATACTGTTACAGTACCTCTCTCTGACTCTTTTTATCTCATCTGCACATCCCTAAAACTGCTTGGTTTGTGTTCTTTCTCTTTTTTCAACTTGCTTTTATTATATTTTTACCCTCTCCTTTAGCTGGGCTTAAAGGACACTATATATTTCATCATTGCATTTAAGCTTAAAAAGTTAATAAATGTCTGCAGAAACACAACTGGCAAGGAACCACGGGAGTTGCTATGGGAACATACATTACAATTGAATCTGTGACAACTAAAGGACCTCTAAGAAATGTAAGAAGACATTTCTTCATGTCAAAATTGGTTGAGTTGCTCTTCTGTTTGGAGTCAGATTCTGCCTCGATAACTCCTTCTCCTGCTTTTAAGGCAAGTATTCGAAGAGCAGAGCACAGTTAGAATCTGGCTCTATGAGTCTGGTTTGGTGGTTGTGGGTGTTCTCCTTGAACCATAGGAGATCAGACCTCACCTCTTTTTGAAATTCAGAGCCCTTATACCAGCTTTAGACAGTGGAAGAACTAAATGGAGAGGAAGAGTGAAAAGAAAGGAATTGTTTTTCACAGGGACAGGTTGTTAACTACATCTAAGCTAAGATTGCTGTATTAAAAACCCATTGATACTTTTTATATGAATAGTTTTTCACTATCACAAGTAGAGCTGCTAGTATAACTTTTAAGGGATATTTTTTCAGAAAATGGCAAGGAAAAAAACCTCACACATTTTACACTGATGAAGTGTTTAAACCTTCAGTAGGGAAAAAATAAAGAACTAAAACAACACTTTTCAGATCGCTTCACAGGAAAAATAGAATTTTCACCCTAATTTGAGAGAAAATTTAGAGATGAATTCTTAGAAGACATAATTACATATAAAAGATCCACAAATTGGCTCATTAGAATTCTTGAAGTTCCTAAATTTTCATCACATTATAAGAGCAAGGATGGTGCTATTACAGAGAAGAACATTTTCTTCTTCATGTTTTTCAATGTCAGTTTTGTATCCATTGAAGAATAAGAGAAATGAAGAAGAAAAAATTAAAGCTTTATCCTGTATTTAAGATGATTGGAAGAAACGTTAGATCTCCTCAGATTATTAGAGGAGAATCATTCTTAAGGCTTTGAAAGTGACTCAATTACTGAACCATACATTTCTACTTTTTCTTACAGCATTGGTTTTCTGAGATAAACACAGCCACAGTTTTACTACCTGTTATGCTGTTGGATCTAGTATTAACAATAATTCATAAAGAGAAAATGACAACGAACATTTTTCTCTATTCCACAAAGCCCGTTTATGGTATGCTGTTCTGTATATACATAGTCTTTGGTTGTGAATATGTAATCTTGAGAACGCAAACTGACAGCAAAAGTTAAACATGAGCAAGTGCCACAGCAGCATAGAAGAGAACTACTCAAAAGCCCTCCACTAGGTTGTATCCCATCTGATATTTCAGTTTCTGCAGAGTTTAGTTCTATTTAAGTGCAATTTTTCTATGTGCTTAGAAAAACATTGTATTACTGATGCTGCATATAATACTATTTGCATTGTATCAGACAGTGAGATTCTGAAGATTTCCAATGAGCTCTAAAGCTGCCTGTGAGAAAATGCTCCAAAGGATCAGAGCAAAAAAAATTAATCAGGTTTAAACACATTTTCAATTATGACTTTTTATTTATTTATTTATAGTCACTCTACCTTGTATATTGCATCAGACAATACAAAACCAGGACTTTATTCACTTACACAAGTGAGAATTTTCACTCCTGAGGAAAGAGGGATTGAACAGGACAAGCATCAGATTGTCAGCTCGCAATAACTCTTCTTTAAGAGCATTGAGGATAAAAGTACAACCAAAAGCAACTTTGACCCCAAGACCACAGAAAGGAAGGCAAGATATGTGGCCTTCATCCCTTAGATAGTCTGTCTCTGTTCCTGGGCTGGGTCTGTCTGCTCCAGCAGTGCAAACTACCACTTTAACCTGCTATAGTCTCATGTCACTGATTAAATTGTCACCCTCTAATTTTTTCTCAAAGCCTAGGCTTTCCACTGCCTGAAGGCTTCACAAGAAGGTTGTTTTCAGAGAACAAGAAAGTAGAGGTTTCTCTCTCCCATGTGTTCAGAGTGACAGAAGAGAGAAAGCAGCCCCTGGTATATTCTGTTTTATAAGGTAATGTTAAATAATAGCTCCACTGTTTTGGCTACATCTGTAAGCACCAACCCAAGATCCCATCAGTGTTTACACATGCAGTTTGCATTTATTCCCTTATACTATCAGGGTTAGAAACAAGTATACTTACAGACTGCAGGCATGAAAGCTAACGATGAGTATAACAATGGCTATTTTTATCTGCAGGATGCTGAAAGTGTTCCCAGTCTGCCCAAGCAAAAAGACTGGCCAAGTGTTCTCTGATCATGAGTACAAAGAATATAAAGAAAAGGTCCTGAAAACGCATTCCTATTTTGTCATGGATGCAACCAGTAAGTGATGGAAATTGTCTATATAACTGATGTTCCTGACTGCAGCAACAAAGCCCAGGTTTCAGGCAGAAGACCACGAAATTACAGTACAATTAAGGAATTTATCCTTTTTTATTATTATTTCATCTCTCCACTTAACTGATACCATATTAGCTTGAAAAACTGATGTTCATTGGCCTAAGGAACAAAATATATGTCATATCATCATCTGGACCAAATCACACTTATCTCCTTCTTCTCCTACTCCAGACCTGCAGCTACTCCATCATCACCAGTAGCTCTCTGGCCCTGTACTTGACTTGCTAACGTGATGACTTGCTAATAATGGCACTTTGTATCTGCTCCATTTCCTGCCATCCCCCTCCCTGTACCAAAAACAGGTACACTATGCTCATAGTTCCCCACCTTTAGGCATCTTAAGGTACAACGAGTCAGTGCTTGTTCATGCCACTTGTACTGTGGGACACAAGACCAGTGTCATGGATACAACAGCAACATCAGCATCTAAATAAATTAGTTATCAATGAACTGAGAGTCAAGCTTAGGCCAGAACAGAGAAGGCTGAGGGAGGACGAAGTGAAGGCATCCAAGTCAGCCGGTTATGAATAGATTTCGATCTGGAAGCAATTTAGCTGCCTTCTCAAATGCAGTTATAATGAGCAGTACCATCAGTGAAGCAGTAGACCACCTGCTGCTATGAAACTCGTACAACTTCACCACTGCTTCCAAAGCTCTGATACATTGCCTGCAGGTTAGGTCAGCATCCTCACTGGAAGATGTCACTGCATGTGACCACTGAATAGATGCCTATCTCTCTGCTGGCTTTGAAATAAGGCAGATGTTCTGCACATGGTTATGCAGCTGGGCAGCCAGATGGATGCAGTAGCTAGACATACAGGCCCTGGATGTAAAGTGACGTCAACACATATGCACTTTCCCATTGCTACTCCTGTAGGAGCTGCAGATGAAGATGATAACTGGTATTAAATCAGTGGGAATTTCAACTGAGGAAATGTCATAGCTTAGGCTGACAATACTACTCTCTATACCATTATTTTCTGCAAAATTTATTCATCGTCTCATGGAAGTGTTCTGTACTAATGCAATGTGTTGAATTATCTTCCCTGCTAATGTGGTATTGGAGGCTTTTGACAATTCATTGACGTTATTTGAGTCTTAGCAGATACCTTATGAGTTATTTCAGTTTTCTAATGCTCTATCAGCGTAACTGGAAGTGTTCCCTTTATATTCCTACTAAAGAATTTTGCATTCAATATATCATTTAGAAATGTTGCATATGTTAAAAAGCATCCCTCCCCACCCCCAAATCTACAGTAATTTTGCTCTGTTACACTTTTTAGAAGGCTGTAGAATATTTACGGTTACCAACAATATAAGAGCTGATGGCTGTTTGTGTTTGAAGAAGCATTTTCTGGGCACACGCCAAGCTATCTTCAATTTCTATAAAAGCAGTGAAAATTACTACCGTCACAATTGCCTGATTGTGGCCTATTATAATGGAATTAACATAAAACATCTAAAGAAGCATTTCAAAGCAGTACATTTTTATACAATAATCTGATTTGAAGCTATCACTATCTGAGGAAAAACTACTTGAAGATTAACATGACACCCTGTGTTAATACAGAGATAAACATGCCCATGCTCTGACTGGAAGCAGCCAACTGAATGCATTTGTCTCAATGCACTCCTACTGATCTGAGAGAAGCCAAGAAAACAGGACTGAAATGAGGGGAGCACACTGTCCCATGACTGATGTCAAGAAAAATTAATCAGATATCACAGATCTGATTCACTTCTAGCATATAATTTCTTTTGAAATAATACAGAATTTGTTTAAAGTTGAAGTCATAAGATATTTCATGTTTTGCAAGCTTTCAGTCGCTATGGTATCTCTCATGCTTATTTTAGATTTCACAGCCCACTGCAACATAACATATCACTTTCCAATACCATATCATAGGCAATCTGATAAAGAGCCTACAAACCTCAGGCTCAGCAGTATAGCTAATCACATCAGAGCATGTGAGGCGTCAGCCTATAACACAGCCTAAGTGTTTGAAACAACACAGAGCAAACTTTCCATAGTTTAACAAAAAATGCCTAAGAATAAAGAGTCATACCTACGATAAAAAAATAAAAATGGAACACTGTGTGATAGTAGACACCAAATCTTCACATAGGAATCACCTGATCCCTTTGGTGTCTGAATCCTCATGGGTTTGGCCCATATGCAGGGGTGAAGCTTTCCACATGGCAATGTTGCCCCAGAGCCAAGGATCTGGACAGGCCCTAGAGACACATCCAAAGTCTTGAGGCTTTTAGTTGTCAAACTAAAGGCTCCTGGTTCCTGCTCTTGCATTTGATCCAGAGACTTTCACTCAAAGTGTAAACACTGTTTTTGGATCAAGGGTTCAAAATAGGCCTTATCCTTTTCTTGTGTGTTCCTACTTGTTTGATCTCTGCCTCTCTAGTTTCCAAAAAGATATCTGTGTAGTACAAATATTCCTCAAAGATTAAAGCTGCAATGCAAATATCGCAGATAATTTGTGTTTTGAGGGCAATGTACGTCACTGCAGAAAACTTTTTATGGCCTGCAGGAAGCTGCCATATGCTATAAATGGGCAGAACTTGAATCCCTTCTTTGAAGCATCACGGTGCAACATCTCCTGCATTACCGCATGCCGAAGCAATCATTTTTCAAAGAGATATTCAAGTAGGGAACACCAAGAGCCAGAGCCACATGAAGTGACAGACTTTAACTCCAGCATGCTCTGATTTAGTGCAAACACATTCCCTGCTTCTGGCTGTCATTGATTCTTGTGGGAACAGGATGGTATTATAGACACAGCATACAAAATCACATGCCTTGCCACAGCGGCTAGGAAGATAACACATCATCAGCATAACAGAGAAATTCATCAACACACAGGAACACAGACACATTGCTTATGTTCAGGGTATTCAGCTCTGGTTCACTGGGAGCATGGTGAATGCAGGTGGTAATGAGCAGCACAAGGGGTAGATGGATCTGCCTCAGCAGGCAAAGTATCAGTTGTGCAGTGTGGGCAGAGAAAGGACATCATAAGCAGAGATGCAATTTAAATCGAAAACAAATTATTTATCAAACCTGAGAAGTCATGGTATGCTCTGTCAATCACTGCTTCAAATTACCAAATGGTTAATTTAGCGTTATTTCTTGTGTGGGTAGCTCTGTTACTGGATGAATGGTTCTTTCTTTTAGGACTAAAGAAGACATTTTCAAGAGAATGCATTTCCACGTACTTCAGAAAATGGCCAGAAATTAAAAATTTCTTTCCATATGTGCTTAGAAGGAACTGCTTTTGAAAAAAATATTTTTTTTTCATAAATTTTGAACACACTGCTCAGATGCTGAAATAAGATACATTCATATATTTATGATATATATTGCTGCAGAAAAAAAATATCTCCAAAAATGTCATCTCAAGGCAGTATCAGAGTCAGTCATGCTAGCCTCCTTTCTCTGGAGTACATCTACCTCCTGGTACTTTCCATTAGGCTTTTTTTTTCTCTTCATCATAAACAGATTTTTAAGATAGAGAAATAAACACATTATCCATAAAAATGCCAAAATACACAACAGTTTTAAAACTGTTTCTGCTTTATTTTTTACATAAACAATTTCTCAAACTCTGGACGTATTTTGTAAACTTTTCAGTATTGTCAAGTAGGCACTTCTCAGATGAAAATAAGCTTCAATTGAAAAACCATGCCCAGATTTCATGTTTACTTGCTTTGCTGAATTGGAGACAAAAAGCTCTAAATTAAAAGTAGCTTTAAATCAAAAGAGGGGAAATTTAGGTTAGATATTAAGAAGGAACTCTTTACTCATAGAGGGGTGAAGCCCTGGCACAGGCTGCCCACAGCAGCTGTGGATGTCCCATCCCTAGAGGAACTCAAGGCCAGGTTGTATGGGGCACTGGGCAGCCTGAGCTGGTGGGGGTCAACTGGCCCACAGCAGGGGATTGGGGTTGCATAGGCTCTAAGGTCCCTTCCAACCTAAGCCATTCTATGATTTTATGAAGGTCAAGTGGTTTCCTGAAAGTCACACAGAAAAGATTAATACTGGAGCTCAGTATGGAGCCAGACACATCCTGATTGTTGGAATGCATGACTTCCCTAAAACCCTCCCTTTTGACAAGTGCCTTTGCAAAGAGTCAGGCTGGGGATGGCTGTACCAAAAGACTCAAAATGGTAGTCATTGAGACTGGGGAGAACACAGAAGGCAGCAGCGTTCCTTGCAGCAAGGCAATGGAGACAAAAAGCAGAACCCATACTCCTCTGTCAGCTTTTACCACAAGCTCCTCTCATAAATTCCTAATTCAGCACCTAACTGTTGTTAAAGTAGTTGGATTAGGGATATATGACAGGACTAGTATTTTGAACAGAATTAGAAGAACAATTTATTGTTTTTATTAGCTGTTCTTCAGCAACCTATCAAGGCAACATTATTTATGCAGTTCTAACCTAAATCAAGACTTTACTGCCTTTATAGTATCCAACTTCCCTATAATGCCACTGTATATCATTTTCTGAAGGACTCACAGATTTAAAGCAGAACCACATCCCACTGTAGAAAATGCTCAACAATTTAAGTCAAAGGCATATGTACCATGAAGCAGAAATAAAACAGTAATTAAGGCACAGTTCATGCTATTTCACATTCACGACAGTGGTAACACAAACTGATCAGTGTTGTCATATTAGATGCTTGAATTCAGGTAGTAAAGCTCTTATCCCATTTATCTTAAAAAGTAGCACTCCAAATAACTGACCATCATACTAAAATCAATGGAACAGATATTGTTCTGCACCCAGAAACCTACGCTGTTTCAAGAGAAACTAATACAGGTGCTGCAGTAGATTGAGAAAGTCTGCTTGATTTTAAAAGACACCAGACACCTGATCCTATTAGAGCAGCAGTTACACACTGTCTAGATGTGGAAGCCAAAACTCATCTGAGGTCAAGGCTGCATTCCCTAAAGCACTAAAATACACATAAGGAAAGAAAATCCTTGCCCTCCGTAGGTCATGTTCAAAGCTGAGAGGTGAAATGAGATGTCTAAGATTCGACAGCTGCCAAAAGCACAGGCCTCATAAATGTCCAAACTTAAGGTCTTATGTACCTGTCCACACTGCCAGGGATGAAACATAAAACTGAAGGAAAAGTTGTCTTTGGAGGAGTTCATGCCAGCTGATGCTTCCTTACAAGAACTTGATCTGAGATGAAACATAAAAGGCCTGTTTCCATGTAACTATCTCTTCTTCTGTAATTTTACTACACTAGCACATGTATTCAGAAAGCTCTGAGACATTAAAAATACATGCTTTTTTTGACTAGAGAAAGCTTTCTGATCTGGAGCCTAAAATAGTGAAGACAAAAGGTAGCATTAAGGAAAACTGGAGTTTTATTGGAGCCCTCCAGAAGTAGGTGAATATTTTCATCAATATCGGCTTACCGCTTGTGGCAGTGACAAGAACAGAGGGCAGTGCACTACTTCTCTAGAGCCTCCTCCACACAGAGGACTGTCCTTCACGTTCCTCAGGAGCTGACACATCCAGAAAATTTGATGGGAACTAGTAATTATTTCTGACTAATCTGGAAGAGTTGTTTGCTTGCAAGGCAAATATTCCTTGTGTCTATATTATACTTGTATGCATTCTAAGCTCAGTTCAGGATCAGCATGCCCTTGCAGCAGGTAATGCTAGGGTCCTTCTAGGGCCTCAAGCTATTTTATCACCAAAGGGTTGCCAGACTAAGCACAGAGTTCCAATGCAAACAAGCAATAAATAAATAAATAAAAGAGGGGAGACAAGAGTCTTCCTGACTACTCGCATGGCTTTCTCTCCAGTTGTAGCAATTCCATTTAAGGAAGGATGTTGGAATTGGAGCCTGAACTGCCTCCCTGACTGACTTAGGGTTCCAGAGGAGTCTTGGCTCTGAGCCTGACTTTAAGTAGCTCCAATGCTCTCTGCTACCTGGCCTGTCCACTCAAATGAGCAGATCATCAGGATCAGTAGTGTATATGCATGTTGAGACATGACTGCAGCTTCTAGATATACAGGCTTGGTAAAGAACGTGATTCTTCTCAAAGTCAGTAAGATTTCTACAGACTTTAACATGATCCTTCACATCACTGCTGTGTTAAGGTCAGGGAAAATCAGAACAAGTTGTTAGAGGGAAGGATTGTTATGAGAAAAAAAGGAAAAAAGGAAGAAAGTTGCTCACAGATAAATAAGTCCAGGGAGGTATCTGGGATTTAAATTTTTGGTCTCCTTACTATGGTAATGCTAATGCTACCATTCTCTCCTGGAACACACACTGATTTTTGTTGTCAAACAACCCTTAGCAAGTGTTATCTTGGAGATGGTAAACTCCATTAGGAGCTGTGCACCTGTTCTTCCATTTTAATCTCCAAAATCTACTGACAGTTTCTTCTGGGTGCCAGAGTACATCAAACCCCATCTACAGGATACGTCAGTTCACACTGGCAGGGAGTGACATTGGCATAAGGCATGATTTGGAATTACATTAAGGCTTTTGGCATGCCATTCCTTTACATTCCACTTGTAATTAATTATGTCCAAGACTACCAGATGTGATGTGGAGTACACTTTAGAAGAGTAATACTGACTTTTCTTTTGGCTTATTTACATTAAAATTAAGGGCTTTTCTTTTTTAAACAGGAAAGAAAAGCATTGTTTGTGCCACAAATGAGGGAAAGAGTTTTTTTCAAAATATGATATTCCCAAATGTGTAGCCAGTCAGAGCAGTTATCGCAGTTACATAGTTCAGATTTTGTTTCCCCAACAGGATGATGAAATAATGATTAATTATCCTCATGTCGGGACAGTTACCAAGCCAAACACATTTATTTAGAACACTGCTTTTCATAGGCAACTGTATAGATTTTATCTACAACTGAGAAGTAGATCAAAAGGCACGTGAACAAGGTCAAAGAAAAATTGTATTTCTCAAGATTTGAATATACGCCTAATTATTTTCTGTTTTAATCCACCAGTAATAGATGATCCCAAAATAGAACTTTTTTTGAGTGGGATCCTTTAAATAATTTCCTATCATTGCTCAGCCTTCTAAAGCTAGTTGTAAAACTTACATGAGTTCAGTCAGATTTTGGCCATTGTTTAAAGCATTTCAGAATCATCCTATGAAACAACTCTGAGAGCCCTACAGTAGAGTCAGATATTTGCTCTGGACTCATAATGAAGGCAACTTCTAATTGTGTGTAATCAGAATTCGTCTTAGATAACTGAACTTAACAAGCTGTGAAGTAAAATTTGTTTCTGTACTGTAAGTTATAGTTCTGTATTATAAAGTAAGTTACATACTGCTTTACCAGTACAGTAGCCTGACAGTAAACTAGGCTCCGGCAAACATAGGCCTATATAACTAAAACAAGATTTTCTGAAATAAATCTTTTATTCTGTAAAGTCTCAAATCCTTCACATAGATACAGAGAGCAGAACTGATGCTTGAATGCCAGAATTTTCCAAAGGGCTCATCTTACAATGTAGGTCCAAAAGATTTTGTCCCTCAGATGAAAAAGGTTGGCCTTTGAGTAAGGTCAAGGAAGATAACAAATGATAGAGAAGGAGATATAGTTGCAAGCTCAGATTTTCCACAGACATATTTTTTAGGGAATGGTGTGTTAAGAAAAAAAAAAAAAAAAAAAAAAAAAAAAGGAAAAGAGAGGAAAAGGGAAAAGGGAAAAAAAATATTTTTAGGAAAAAAAAATCATTCAACCTAACATAGCTATTTTAGAGTAGCAAATGATGGGATAGATGCTTCCACAAGAAATATTTTTTGCTGGAAAATTGTACTGGAAAGCCAAGATGATTGAGAAGACTGTTGCCTGCATGAATAATGAGTCTCAAATATATTCAAATGCATTCAAGATGCCTCCATATGCAGAGGGACTTCTTCGTCCAAATTCTAGAAATAGATACTTAAGAGCCTCAGAGAATCCCACCTGGCTCATTCTGCACAACTTCATAAGCTCAAAATCTTCCTAAAGTTCATTCTAATCATTTTAGAGAACTTACAGTGAACTTCAACAATGAAGTCTGTGCCCATCACTGCAACATCTTTGCAGGAATTTATTCACTGTCAGAATGTTTTTCATTTTTTTTTCTGCATCAATTCATATTCCTACAATTAATTCTCCTGAATTTACTTTCCTGATTTTATTATCACCATCACAGAATAGTGGGTGCCCTGAGTTCAAACGCTTGCATCAAGCACGGCCCCATTAGATGAATTTGCTCTGGGCTCTGTCCAGCCAAATTTTGAAACTCTCCATGGATGGAAATTCCACAGCCTGCTCCAGTGCTCAGCTGCTCTCACTGTGAGGACATTTTTGTTAAATCTAGTCATAATATCCCCATGCTGCATCATATAAGCATCACTTCTATCCTTCTGCTGTGAACCTCCAAGAGGAGTTTGGGCTACATCTTCTCTGTAGCAATCCACACTAGGCTGTTACAAACAGTAATTACCCTTTATTCCCCAGGGTACATCTCCTGAAACAGCCAGACCTTTTGACATATGCACTGCAGGTTTGTTTCCACAGTCACCAGCAGTTCTCACACCAATGCCAGCAACTGCTGTAGTTTTCTTATTTCAAGGAGAATGGTGAATTTTAAAGCTACACTGAAATTACCAGGGCACATAGAGAAAAACAAACAAACAAACAACAACAACAAAATCTTGCTCAGATGCCAGATAACTACTCTGAATAACAGCTTATCAACTGTACAACTGTAGAGAAATCAGTTAATTAAAATGTGGTGTGATCAGAAAACTGAGTCTTCTCTGATCAGAACAGCTACCCCTTCCCTCCCATATCATCACTCTGATGCTTCCACAGACATTTTGAAAATAATTAAGATGGCACATGTTATTTTTAACATTCAATATATTAGTGAACGTCTTTCTTGAGAAAAGTACATTTTCCTAGAGCAGCAAATCTAAACACACTTTTTTTTTTTTTGCTCTGTTTATCGCAAGGAGAGCTTTTCTTTCTTAATGGGATCATAATTCACCCAGAACTGTTTGGAGGTTTACTTTTCTCGTAAACATGTGATTAAACATAATCATATGCATAAAAATAAACATCCATCATGACTAAGGTGGGTTTTTATCCTAACCAAGAGAAGCCTTCTACATTTCTTTTTTTTTTTTTTTGCTGATAATTTGAAAGGCTACTTGCAATTCTGCTCATAGGTACCAAATGGGAATCTGTAAGAAGTGATCTGATTTTGTTAAGGGTAGGATATCCAGCACCACCAACAGTGCTTCTCTGTTTCTGAAAAATACAGCTTATGTCATGAATGAATATGAACAAGAAAGCACAGCTAAGGCTCACAGCCTTACATTTCATACCTTTTTCTTTGCTCATGCTTGAAGCCATGTAGCCCTCAGGATGATCTTAACATTGGTGAGGAAGGAATAGAGTCTGATAATGAAGTCTGCATCAAATGCCCTCAGCATGTAAAATCAGTAAACTTCACAGTGTAGTTCAGAAGCATATTAAGTGTTTAGGATATAAGCCAATACCTGAAACAAAATCATGTTTTGTATTGTTTATGAAAAGTGGGACATAAAGAGGAACAATATCAGAAATGTAAGTAGAAGGTGAGAATATGGCCAGTTCATGAGGTAATGTGCAACATAAAAGAGCAACAATCTTTTGATGGGCACAGTAGGAACTTTAAGCGATTATTGGGCCTTGGTGTACTGAAAGAGTCTCTGATAATGAGCTGTTGATTCATCTGTCTGGAAAAAAAAAAATTAAACAGAATAAGAAATTTTAATTGAAGGGAAATGGAAATCATACAACCAGCATGAAGAAAATAAAGGAGAATAAGATAACACTCCTTTCATGCTTTGAAATGGATATCAAATGCAGCTCATGTCAATACCACTTTTTGGGCTTTCATTCTGTATACATGTATTGTTGAGCACTTCAGTTTGATCCAGAGTTCTGAACAGCACAAAGCCCAGGGACAGTGTAATGTTAAAACAGCTGACTCAGTTGCTATCTAACATAGTAAATAGAAAACTAGTTCACAAACGCTACTTCACTCCCTGCTTTCCAAAATGAAAACAGATAGACTGACCTCCAAGTTTGCTGCTGGTCATAAATAAAACCTTCACTAGACCTGATCTTCACCTGGAATGAACTGAGTGAACAAGACAACAGACAAAACTCTATTTGCAGACAACAAAGTCTTTTTTTTTTTTTTTTTTTTTTCTAGTTAGAAGTAAAGATATATATGTCCTCTTCCCAAAAGGGAAACCCAGCAAATTAAAATGTTACCACTAGTTTGACTAAAATACTATTTATCAAAAAGCTTTAAGAACTTCGGAGTCCCCAAACAGTTACATGCAAGTTCCCTTTTTGTTTTAAACAGAGCTGAGTGATATCCAAAATTTTAAGTTAAATCATTTTTTTTAAATGAAGATCTAAAGTCACCCAGTTTCCTTTGGCAAGCACTTGTCCCTTATTTTAGAGTCCATATCCTGTCCTGGAAATAAAAAACAAGGGATGCATCCACTACTTCTTAACCAGTCCTTATTGACTCTCAGTTTTCATGAGTGACAATTCCACCTCTAATGAAACAAAGCACATTCCACATTAAAAGTGGGGGGTTTCACTACCCCGCACACGCACTTTCGTTTTCCTCCAGTGTATTTTTAGTTGAATTGAGCAAATTGATACTGACATTAGATTAATGCATTATCTCTATGCAAGGAATGCGCCAAGTCACCTGGAAGTGTCAGGGAGAAAAATCTTGCTCTTGAAACATATGTACACTTGTGCATGGAATCCACTTCTAAAGATTAGCATTTTACACCAATTTCTTAGTGCCTTCTCTGAAGTCCAGTGATCAAGGCATGAATTAATGAAATCATTCACAACATACAATGCCATTACTTTGCCCTTCAAAGATGCATACTCCCATGAGAATCCCCTCCTTTGTGCTGTTAATTATTGTTAATGATTATTTTGAATGCAAGTGGAAATGTAACTCTCTTTAAAATCTTTTTTCTTTTGAACCCTTTTTTTTTGGAAGCCCCCAGAAGCATTTGGTTTGGAATTGATACATGCTCCAATATCGATCAAACAGGGCTTTGATTTCCCTTTGTTTCTCCCCCCTTCTCTCTATCACCAGTTTACATTTCACAAACTAGGAATGATAAAAGCTGCAGACTAGGAGCTAATATTCCAAATGCAACTTGGAAGAAATACGATTTGTACCAATGTCATTTATCTTTCAAGCAACTAAAATAATTACTAGTATTTCATGAATGAGAGAGGAAAATCAAAATGTAACCATTGCAATTGGGTTAGATTATAGACAACGATAACTAGGTATATGCTGAGAGCACTTAAAAAGACAAGTCACTGAGAAGAACTGAGATACATTATCCTATATGCCCTAATGATAGCTTGTGAAAAATATTTCCCTATGTCGTTAGATCACTTTTAAAAACACAGCAGAAACACAGAAGGCAGTATTTTGGAAAGCCATGAATCTGACTTGATTACCAAGTGATCAGAGCTTGCAGACTCTGTGGCCTGCTTATGTCATCACACTGCAACACGCTACAAACTGATCTGCCTCCTTCCTCATACTGATACTTTTCCAAGACACCTCTATCTTTACTGGCAAAGTTGCTGGAGACTCTTCTGTTTCTCTGTAAATTGGTAAAGCTGTTGTTTCAAGCCTTTTTAGCTTAAGCCTCATGTCTCCCCTTGCTGCCTTACCTCCATCCCGCTGCCTCCCAACTTGCCCTCCTCCTTCCATAGTATTTCTTCTGAGCTTTCCTCACCTTCCTTTTTACTCCTGCCTGTTGTTGCAGTCATGCCAGCAGGGACCCCAGCCTAACAGGCCAAGCAAAATTTATTAATTTGGGACCTGCTGTAGAGGTCTCTTCCTTCAGTGCTTCAAATGGTGAGTCATTATTTCAGCTAAAATCCAAAACCACCAGGAAACAGTGTTCCTATGGATTCCAGCTTTTATGATGCATCATTATTGATTTCTCTGTTGCTTCATGTTGATTCACCTCTACTGAAATGTGTATTTTTGATATAAAGTAATTCTCTGTTGCCTCCATTTTAGATCTTTAATTTGAGAAAATGACCTGCAGTAATAAAAGGAACTTTTGAAAGCTAAAGCCACTAACAGCCAAAGAAGATTTGGAGAAGAGTTTTGTCACGTGGCAGTCACTATCAGTTTATCAGATGGAAAATTTTCTTTCTCCAGATAGTATCACAGCTACAGCAAAGTCCTGCAGCAGTCGGGTCAACACCTGCCCTCCATGTCGTATCCAACA
Organism: Gallus gallus; assembly: GCF_016699485.2. Lineage (NCBI taxonomy): Eukaryota > Metazoa > Chordata > Aves > Galliformes > Phasianidae > Gallus > Gallus gallus. The sequence goes on along the minus strand of NC_052535.1, from coordinate 47,173,417 downwards.
GAGATGTTCAGAGCATATCCACAAGCACGGTCTGTTTGGTGCCTCAGCCCCCATTTTAGCCTGCTAACCTGCACTTGCTCTAACCAGATACCTCTGGGTCCTGACTGAGAATAGCCAAGAGATATTCTGTGGAGGAATGTAAGAACAAGTCAAACATACAATGATGTTTCCCTCGTATATTCTCCAACCTCTGGTTTCCTCAGCTGGATGCTGTTTTTATGCCTTAGAAACTTGCACAGTATACTTCTCTTCAGTAGCTTCTCCTGTCTTAACCTGAACCTGCTAAACTTCCTGCATCCAATGCAGCTTTGTCTGGTGCAGGTCTCTGAAGAATTGCCTGTATTTGTTTGCTATCATTCTACTTCCTGCTAGTTTCATCTGACAGCACTTATTCCTCTCAAATCAACACAGTGAGCAGTCATTTCCCTCTCCATTCACATCATCTCTTTAAAGAGAATGAAGACAAATATTTTCAAGGTGCAAATTAAGGAAACTGAGAATCATTCACAGCTTAACTACTGAACCACTGTATTCAAACTATTTCACTTGCAAAAAGTTCTTGTGTTTGTGGGATTTTTCATAGGTCACATGAAAAACAAAAGCAAGGAATTCCCGGCAATTGCCAGCAAAAACAGTCTGATACTTAGCTGAAAGGCCATCTTTCTCCCCTGTCAATGAAGTGCTTTATAAGCTTGTGGAAGTTGGGATGCAATCTCACATGCAACACATCAGTTCAGTATGTTCTCCCATAATAAACACTACTTATTTTCTTTGAAATGGCAACAAGGGTTTCACGCAGTTTCTCACATACTTTCAATGAACGAGTGTGATGATGAAAGAAAAGTCTCTTGAGATGGAGAGAAGATGTAATCCCACACATCTAGAAGCTGCCTGTACTTAACTTTAAACAAAACTCTCTGGAAGGGTCCTATGGATGGAGAACAGTACTGAAGCCCCAGCATACTGTTTGTGAGTTTTCATTTACATTAAACAGAGATAAGTTGGCTGCCTACTGTTAGTATTTGCATATCAGATGGTTTTGTCTCACATCAAGAGAAACTAAATGGTTTTAGTTTTAAACAGATGGCAAACTGTTGGCAGGAGCTTTCAGAGGCATTAAACAATTGCATAGTAAAGTAAGACTCATAGGACAGATGAGGAATGAAATACCCAATGATAGAAAGTGACCTGAAATGAAATTTAAGGTATAGGCCATCACACAGCAGGATACTGAAAACCTTCCTACAGATCTGCATTCTGTGTCTAGCTGCTCCCATCTCTTTCAAGGACAGAGCAAAATCACCAGGTTGAAAGCAGATTTGCTTTTTGGAATAATGAAAATCCACATCCAAGTTTGGATCAGAGTGTTTTCATGTTTCTCACAGATTGTTTCACACTGAGTTTCCATCTCTCCTGAGCCAGGTGAGAATACCTCTAGGTGAGACAGAAAAGCTAAAACAAAACACTGCAAAAACAATTTGCAGCAATAAAAGCCAGTCTATCAGCCTATCAAACAAGATTGTACAAAAGACATTCCTGAAAAACACACATATAAATGCCTTCTATCTAGGCTGTCACCTGCAGTTCACCTGCCTAAAATCCTTATTTAGACACCAGGGGAAATATAGCTGTTGAGATGCACATGCGGCTTAATAAGCTCGAGCATACTAAGGGTATCCCATAGCTGGCAAGGTTGGAAAGACTCACATTTTGCCTGACCCCAGTGCAGTCCTAAGCATGGGGAACCCATGGGATCATGGCTGATTCTTTGTCTGGTTCAGGAGCTGTGGGTGGGATGGAAAGCACTGCCTGAGAACAGAGACTGCACTGAGACTGTCCCTACTGCAGGAGATAAATCTGAAAGTTAACACGTAAATTTTCTTGCTGCTTAGAAAGAGAAGCACAAGACAAAAGCTGTTTAATTTAGTCTGAAGAAAGCAAGTCAGCTAGACATACAGAGTGACAGCTGTTATGTGGCACTACAAGATTTTACACCAGTGAAGAGGCCATGTCAGTTAAACTCTCCCCTAACATCCTCACAGCCAATCAACCACTGTTCCTAACCCTCCTTCTAACATCCCTATTCATCCCTTCACGATGCCTTGAGCTTTTGATGTCATGCTATACCAGCAAACACCCCTGAAATGTATTGGAGGTAAGAACCTTTCCAGTTCTTATCATGCTGTGAGCTTTGAATAACTACAAGATAGCCATTTTGAGAAAACCCAAATTAAAGCTGTAGGTTTTCTCCTTCTGAAGGTACTGACAAGTTAAAGAATACTTTGGATCCCATGGAAGAGGATCCAAATGCATTTTAAAAATGCATTAAATTCCTTTTTCCAGGACTTCAAGGCTCCTCTCATTCAAAGAAGATGGAAATGTTCTTATGCACAGATGTATTTTATCTACCAACTAGAAAACCAGAACGAACTGAGTAGGGAAGGAGAAAGACAGTTCTTTGTGAAAATGGTAGGTTCACAATTTCTCCTGTATCATGCCTAGGATCACACAGTCCCTTTCCTTTACACTCTATTATATCTCTAGCAAGTCAAAAATTCTTTGCAAATGCTTTCAAAACATGGCACAGTTTTGCCCCATGGTATAGTCCTCCACTCACATCTCTTTCTGGAGGTTAGTCTTCCTGAGCTCACTTCCCATATTCACAAAAGAAGTACCGTGGTTAAGGAAAATCAGTGCTTAGGTTTCCATTTTCATGTGACAGATTTTGTACCACTAGTTTAACTGATTTGGCTATTGTTTTTACTGAATCATCAGAAGGAAACTCCATTACAAATCAAAAAAGTTGCACTTAGAACATAGTTGACTTAAAATATTTTCACCTTTTGCATCTTTTTGTATCCAAGACAAGCTGGCAGGATTGCTAGATACACATACCCAACACTGCTGAATCTCTAGTTTTTAATAGAAAAAAAAATCAATCCAAAAATTTTGCTCCTCAGTGTTCTTGCCCCCTCTTTCTCTCATGCAATCAGTTTCAGCACACATTACTGCTTATCTCTGCATCTCCAGTATCCTACTGCTGGAATTCATTTCATGCAGTAAAAAAATCTTTTTTTTTTTGTACAGAAGTGCTGACATGGTGAAAAATGTGTACATGCTCTTACAGGCAATTAGAAAACCAGCACGCAACCATAAAATCTTCCAATATAATAAAAACAAATTTAAAGAAAAAGGGGAAAAAAAAGAGAGAAGAAAGCAAACATTTCCACAGAGAATACATGCAGTTCCCAAGATGGTCTTCTATTTTTTCATCTGTCTTTCCTCTTTGCTCCCAAACTGCCTCCTACACACACCCAACCCATCGAGAATGTGTGTTTTACTAGATCCAGCATGAGCACATTCTGTTCTATGACTTGTATGCTTGGAGCCCTTCCAAGGGCTATATACTTATACTTCTACTATATACTTCCAAGTATAGTACAGAAGGACTTACCTCCGGAAAGTCACAATCTTATATCCCTATACTGATCCGAGACAGCAGGATTCCCAAAGCTAGTGTTCAGTGTTGATACCAGATCTTCCTTTTGAGTAACTGAGAGCAGCAGTAAGACAAGCACTCCTTGCCAGACAGTCACATCCACGAAGAACTGAAGGCAATCTACCACTACTTTAAACAGTTAGCAGTATGGAGCCAGGACCTAAAGAGAAAACACAGATGATTCTACAGATAATACACATATATATATATACATATATTCTTCTTTAAAATCTGTAGGAAAATCTAACCTTCCCAGAACACACTCAAGCATCACAATCTGGCCAGTGCTGAAAACTCACTTCACAGTTCCCAAATCATCTTGGGACAGCAAAACTAGAGGAAACTCTGTACCCTAACTATAGGCAGAGGCTTCAGATGAGTATGTATACAGCAGTTTGCAAACAAACTTCACTAGACACTGGGCTAAATTCTTAAATCCTTGGAATTTCACTTATTTTGACCTGATTATCCAGGATACACAAGAAACTTTTGTTTAGTTTTGTTTTGCACCTTTGCTTTCCTGACTCAGGGAGGAAGAATGGATCAGGATAAATTGTAGTGAAGTAGAACAGAGGCATTTTGGATGGAGGAATACCAGAAGGATTAGTGCAGATATACTCCCTTGCTATTAAAAGTAGTCATCCTTCTGCAGAATACATGGCCACCCTGTGCTGGCATCAGCATAACATTCAGAACAGGCATTGCCTTTCTCTTTGCAGAATATGGTTGTTGTAAGTGCCAGTATAAGCACAAACTGAGTCCCTAGATTAGGTATCTGACTCAGAAGACACTGAAAACAGTTCTAAAGACTCATAGGAACTCAGGAAAGGGTTAATATTCTTTTTCAAGATTTCCAGTACTCACATCAGAACACCTTGAAGCATACTAGATGTATGCAGCAAAGGATGCCTTCTTTAATTCTCATTAAGTGGTTCCTTTTTCTTTTCATTTAGTATCTGTGGGATTCTGGTATATGAATTGTCTCTACCAATGGAGGCTATGGAGTGGGATGGGATTTAGCTAAGTTCAGGTTTTTATCCTCAAATACCTGGAGGCAACCTGCTATGGACACACCGTGGCATAAATTAACATCTATTATCTCTATCATTCTATTTGATTCAGCCAGCAGAGCATACAAGCAAAAAGGTTTATTTGGAGTTCTGAGCCTGTCTAAATGCCTCAGGTGCATTCAGCAGTTTTTTCTCCATGAAAAACACGTCCCTAAATAATAGAGCATCGCGAAAAGCGAACAACAAACAGATTCTGCTTTGTTCATTAGCAAACAGCACGGGCTGGGAACACAAGACCTGCCAGGCTGTATCCATCTAGCTCAGTCACTTCTCTTTGGGAACAACTGATACCAGGTGCTGCAAATAGGAGTAGAAAAAAAACAATTCAGACAGACATTGATAAATTTGCCTCAGTGATGGCCACTTTGATTACTACCAACCCTAACAGATCCACTATGGTGCCTCACACTGCAGAAGCTGATCACCTTACCCCGTCCTACTACAGACTGGGAGCAATAAGGTAAGAAATGCAGCATGGAGGTAAGTACTCTCAGGACAGGGGACAAGACATGCCCCGAGGAAAGAGGAACCACATGGTGATTTAATTTAAATAACACAAGCAGAACTTCATCCATCCTGCTAAATGATCCAGAGATCTCTGGGGCTGAAGCATCATTCCTCTCCTAATACATGGAGGGCTGGGCATGTGCTCACTACAACCTCTGTGTAAGGAACCAACCTAGGAGATTCTTGCTCCAAGTTTTGCTCCAAATGAAACCACCTGGGGCTAGAATTTTGACAGACAGAATGAATTGGGGAAAAAAAAATAAAAAAAAAATAGACAGTTTTAGTGCATTTAACTGTATTTCAAACCATTTTTATGTCTTCTCCTCCCATAAATTGCAGCCTTTCTGCTTCAGCAAGAGAGAATGAAAAACTGGCTGTACAGGTTCATTGCTCAGAGAGAGAATAGGAATGATCTGTAAAGAAACTGTTCAGAGCTCAGAGATTAGTACTGAAGACTGCACATTCACCATATATTAAAGGAGTAGTTCCACACAAGAATAATTATGGCATGAAGAAAATGGCTAAATGGAGGGGAAAAGAATCAAAAATTAGGCTATCACAAGTCCTGAGATTGCTGAAAAATCAGGCTACCTATGGTGGGAAAAAAGAAAAAATAGGATCTTGCATTATTTCTTGGTTTAGATGTTCAGGTTATCAAGTTCTTTCTCATTATAGTTAAATGTTACAACTTCCAAAAGTGTAAAATTTCCTTCTTATCCAGAAGTTCAAGCATGGATGTAGGACAAGGATGATGGGAGCATCACATTTCTGAAACAACAGAGAGGGAAGAATATTCTCTTGTTCTTTTTGGAGAGAAAAAAAAAAAAACATTTTGAAAAACTGTTGATCGTAACATTGATTTTTTTCAGTCTGAAGCAGTTTCTCATTTCAATTTCTTTTTGTTAGACATGAAGATGCTACAAAATCAAAACTGAAGTGACACCACCAGGAAAACACTTTCAGACCAGCCTAAATGATTAATTTTGTCCACAAAATAATTATATATGTGTATATATATATATACACATATATACATATACATATATCTGTGGAAAATTATCAGCCTACATTGCCAGCTTTGGGACAAAGCCAAACTTCAGCACACAGTGCAAAATACGGTCTCTTTCCTCTGCCCATATCCTGGTCAACACAAAGCTGCACAGATACGAGGACCGTGCTTGCTTTTGAACTAAAGACAATTGCACATCTGTGAGAATGATCATTCTATAAGTCAAACTAAGGTATAAGTGGAATAAACCAAGGAAAAAAAAATACACTTAAGACCTATTGGGTTTTGTGGCAAAACAAAACAAAACAAAAAAACCAATAATATTAAACATGCTCTCCCTGCGAGGAATACAACTGAGTTTGAAAATACTGTATAGATACTGCGGATATAGATACTGTATTGTGGAGATGCAATAACAAGCAACACCAGGAAAAACTTACTGTGCTGAGTAACACTTAGCTAGAACAGTAAGCACATCTTCTGTCAGGGAAGGGTATGCAGGCAGCCCCAGAAGAGTATAAGAGGCATGGAAATGAAAGTAGCGTATAGAAACAGGATCTAACACCCTGTAGGTCCTGACAGCATTTATTACCTATAAAGAGGATGTAATAATATAAGAGGCTGCATTGTGCATAGCACCTCTATTTTTTACATTATAGGCTTTGTTAAAATACCTGACTAACATGTAGGGCAAAAGAAATTGGGGCAGGATGCTGAAAAGACCCAGCCAGTTTAAACTACTTATACTTTGTTGAAAGAAAATTTAGATGAAAATGATAAGAATCAGAAGGCTATAATTTATCTTGAGCTCATCAACCCCAACTGAACAGCAATTGCTTAAGAAGCACGTTAAATATACTCTCATAAGTGAGAGTATAATGCTGGCATGTGAACTGTCTCTTACTGCAAAATTTACTCATCTATGAGATGCACCACTCTGAGTGGGTGCTTAAGACTGCAGTTTTCATTTGACCACAGTTACAGAAAATACACGCAAGACCCTTGTGGTGAAAAAGCTTATTAATGGGAAATTGTTAGCAACAGTTTTTTACCTGGAAATTGGCCTTGAGCTTCCTATTGTATGCAAGAGCTCACCTTTCCCATTTCACTGCTCACAGAGCAATGCTCTTAAGACCCTACAGCCTGGTAATGATAAAGAAGTAACAACGAGTAGCTGAACTAAAACAAAAGTTTTATGGGTAGTCAAAATTGCTTCCGACTGGCTTTAGAAAAAATGGAGTGGAATAAATCTGAGTGGAAACATTCTCCAGCTGACCACAAAGAAGTAGGTTTTGAAAACAAACAAGATGAATAGCAGGAACAACAAAAAGCACGAAAAGGTAGAGCATAGTGATTTCTAAGAATAGTTTACATTAAAAAAAATTAAATAAATGTCTGAACCATGCAACAAGCAGTGGATTTATAATCACAGCACTACTCCTGTTATCAGCCTCAGGATAGGATCGTGCTGGGTCACACCGCAGCACCACACTTCTCCCCATGTCTGAAGGGACCTGATCTGACATTACCCACATAGTACTGAGGCAAATTATTGGAACAAATGCACCCATCCTCCACTCCCTTGCTGGAACCTCCATCCAGATATGAGCAGCTCAAGGAATTACCCTGCTCACATGGTGCGGCTGAAGCAGAAAGATTATGTTTGCCCACAGCTTTACACTTTGGCAAAACATGAACATAAGGGACCACATCATCAGCTACTGTGGACAAGCTGTTGAGGATCTCCTCCTGTCTCCACAGACTTCTGGAGCCAGGAAGTCTCTTGTGGCCATTTCAGCAGCCTTACACAGCATTGCTGCATCAATTCAGTTTCCTATCATTGACACTAAAATCACAAGAGTTGCATAAAGCTTCTAAGTAGCAACACAGTTATGATATTAAAATGGTGATGATGGGGAGGTGAAGTAGAGTTTTTTTCCTCCTTTCACAATGTAGTACCTGCTTTTAGGGTCACTTTTTGGACATGACTCCACATAGATAGGAACTATACTCTTCACTTTTACTTTTGTGAGACGTATCCAACTGCAGAGTCAGTTCAATTTCACAAATTAGGTTTGAGAAAGCATCTTCCACTGACAGAGGTGAACAGGAAATACTATGCTGAGCATGAAGAATACAGACATTTGAAGTTACTCACAACTCTGCAGAAAAAGAGGCTCTTTAGGGCCACGGGGTCACTTTTGCTCTCTAGGACACAAGCAGTCTCATTTGTAAAAAAGGGTTCTTAATTCTCTTTGCAAAGCATCTTGAAAGACACAAACAGAATCTGCAAAAGCCTTAGCAGAGCAAATATTATATAATCTGAAAATATAACATATATAACAATATATATAAAATATATAATAATCTGAAAGAATTTCTGATCTACAGTAATCATATACCAGTGGCTAATGGTACATGAGCTGAGTACATTCAAAGAAGAGCTTACTCCTCCTTTAAGTGGTTTGAAAGTAGCAGCAGGAAAAGTATTTTGCAGAGTTGGATGTGTGAGTACACAGTGACACAACAGTGCTGGGACCTACCCAGGAACCACATGCCTTCTTTTAGCGGAAACAAGTGAGCAGGCTGTCTTTCAAAGCTGGAATCTGTTGGATTATAAAGGGTTTGTTCATTTGTTTTTGGCAAATATATTTCTACAGGGAACACAACTGGCATCTGTGACAGCATGGGACTGAAAAGAAGTTCACTCTACTATGAAACTGCTCAGAAATTTTTGAACACAATACTGTTAATGCTTGGAAACATTTAAGCAACCTTTTAATCTGACTGTGGGCTGTTTGAAAACAGCAATCATTCCATCTAGAAGAAAGATGGGTGAAGCATTTTGGAGATAAAAAAACATTGCAAGCCTGCAAGATTTCTATCAAGTAATTTAGGTAACAACAAACACTAGCAGAAATCTTATTTTCTGACACTTTCCTCATACAATAAAGATTATTGCCTAAGGTTCACTGATTCCCGGTGAAGTGGAGGTGTGAATTTTGCTCCATCCACCTCAGTAATGCTGAGTGCCCCCAAAAACCATATCCAGGTAGATACTCCCCAGTCAGACCCTGCTTCTATGAACATGCATCAGCTGGTTGTGACATTTCAAAACTGAAAATAAAAGATAAGAATGAGCGAAAAGATGGCAAGGAGAAGTAACCTACGAATCTGAAAGCAGAAAATACTGAGAAAAAACTGACATCTCAGCAAAGATTATTTTTCCTTCACTTTCATGAGGGAAGATTGGACGCAGGAGAATTTCCATGAGAGAATGTGGTCAGAAAGACTGCTCCATAGAAGAAAACAGAGCAAAAGAGTCAGTATTACAGCTGACATTAAATACTGGAGCAAAATTGTCCTAGTTTAACATCAACCAACATGAAACCCAGCACTGTCATTTCCAAAGCATTATTTTTTTTCGGAAGCATTTATAACAGCATTTTCAATATTTCAACATGTCTGCCATGTTCTTTCTCTAATGATTAGGATGAAAATAAGCACTGAGACACAGATTGCAGAACAGAAATCCTGTTTTCTCAGGCAGCCTCTGCCTTTTCTGAAGATTTCATTGTAAGGATGTGTATTTCCTGGTTCATCATTTATTAACAGGAACCCTTTCAAACTTTCTTGTATTTCTTCACCTTTAGTAACTCACACATAGCAAAGCTGTGGCATATCTCAGTGATTCAGCTGTACTTTTTCAATGATGTAGCAGAATGGCAGGAAGGTATAATCTTAACAAATGCTTAGATTAAAGTAGAGACTGAGAACAACATTGCCACTAACAATGTTGGTTCATCCCTTCTGGTTTTGAGGAAGAATCAATATTAGTTGCCCAACATTCACATTCTTGGTTTTTCTCCTAATAAATGCACGAAAGAGAGAAGCCTAAGAAAAGGAAGGATTTCACTAGACACCTTTTTTTTCCAAGCATAGAACATGCATTTTACACAGGTGCATACAAAAGTAATCAGTGATTAACATTTTCTTGAAACAGACGTGTTTGAAGACCCCTTGAAATCTGTCTTTCTTAATTCATCTCAGTAATAGAGCTAGATTTTTCAGATAAACTCAACACACAGCAGTTGATGTCCAAAAGCCAAGAAGCACTTAAGCGAGCAGAATTGGTGTCAGTCACAAGAATACACTAATTAAGGTACTTCTTTTTTTTCACTACAGTGTTATTTCTCTCTTATGGCACTTTGTTACAACTACCAGAATCTTTTTAATTCAGTGCTCTATTCAACGAGAAATAAGGTTGTTGATTCTGTGATTTGTTCACTAATTCAGGCAGAGAAAAGGAGTAATTGCAAGCATATCACCTGTAGAAAACTCCTTCTAATTTATTTAGGCTGATGAATGGACCACACAGATGTGAGCTACTCATACAGTAATAACTGAAGCAAGAACAAAAAGCTTACTGGACTAATGCAAAGCTATTATAGGAAATGGGGGTTCTTTCAGAATTGAGAATTCCAAACTGGTAGAAATTAAATTGGTTAGGAAAGATTCAACCAGACATCTTCAATAAAAAAAAAAAAAAAAAATAGAAAAAAATGTAGAAGCAGTGGTTTATAAAAGCTGTGGGAAAGTAATAAAGATATTTGTGTTGATAGCCTCAATACCTAGATGTCTGCAAATAGTCTAAATCAGCAGTCTACTTTAAAGAAATTGTACTAGAAGAGACTTGCTTGTAACATTTTATGTTTATCTTGCTTTCTCCTTCTGTCATAAGCAATCTTTCCCTTTTTTACCCTGTCCAGTAACATTTAATCTTAATAAAAGTTCACCCAATATTATTTTTCTGGAAGAACAGCAAAATCTAAAAAGAAAGAAAACGATTAGCAGTACAGCAATACTAATCTTATAGTATAAAATACTTATCACATCGAGTTTCCACTAAGTTGACCTGCATTCATAGTTTGATAACAGCAAGAAAAATATTAAATCTGTAGATACTTAGGATTTAATTCCTCAGACTACTCAGCTTTTCACCAGCTGCCAAAACACAAATATTCTTATGTCTTCTGGCCAAACACAGCTACTATCAACCAAACCCAGAGAGAAAGAAAATAATCACTCTTGACTAAAACCTCGTTAGATAAATAGCATGTAAAATCTGTAACCCTACCCACGTAAGGAAAGGAATCATACAATCATTTAGGTTGGAAAAGACCCTAAAGATCAAGTCCAAACAGGAACCTAGCATTACCAAGTCTATCACTAAACTATGCCCTAAGTGGCACATCCGCATCTCTTAAACACCTCCAGGGATGGGGACTCTCCCACTACCATGGGCAGTCTGTTCCAATACTTAATCACTCTTTCTGTGAATAAATTCTTTCTGATATCCAATCTAAACCTCCCCTGGTGCAACTTGAAGCCATTTCCTCACATTCTATCCTTCGTCACCGTGAAGGTTCACAGTGATGGACAAACGAACCCCATCACACCATTCTCCCAGACCCAAAGAAGGAGGCTGAAGAGTTGAAATTAAAGACAGAGAGATTGCTCACCAATTGCTGGAGCTGTATCAAACTGGTTCTTACCTAACACAGGGCAGCTTCTGGACTTTTCTCAGAGAGGCCACCCCTGAAGCTTCCCTGCTACCCAAACCTTGTTATATAAACCCAATACTATAACCCGAGAGAAAACTAACATCCACCTCATTACAATCTTCTGTCAGGTTATTGTAGAGACCAATGAGGTCTCCCCTCAGTCTGCTTTTTTCCAGACTAAACAGACCCTGCTCCCTTTTCTAGTCTCTTCACCAGCTTTGTTGCTCTTCTCTGAATGAATTCCAACTCAATGCATTTCTTGTAGTGAAAGGCCCCTCTCCATTCACTCAACAAGACTGCTTAGCAGAGGAATTAACACTTAGCAGATTTCTCATCTTTCCATCAACATCCCCAGCACATTTTTTGGCGCTCTATCCTCATTCACTGAAAGGACAGCCATATATAACCTGATGTTTGCCAATTGTGGTATTGAAGATGGTATCTAGATCTAAGTATTGAAGTGGAAGGGTAGCTCTATTGGAAGTCCTAAAGCTTTCTGCAGAACAGACTTTGATGAAGCTCCACTGTCAACTGATAAAGTTCATTTAATATTTTACACGGGTTTCTTTTTTTAAAAGTCATCTGACTTGATAAAATATTTGTAGTCATCAGCAAAAATTACAAAATTAATACAGTATGAAGAAGTTAATAAAAATCCTAATAAGCACTTAGGATGTAATCATAAATAGCAAGGCACTGTCATGTCGATATTTTTCTAGTGAAGATCTGCACAGCCTGATCATGAATTGCTAGCAGGCCAGAAGAATTCTTATTTATGGAATTATTACTGATGAAATTGGCAGGTGGTAAACACATAGAATTCAAGGTTGGGAAATATTACATAGAAGGACATATAAGTACAGGAAGAATGGTGTGCTGAGTACAAATTTGTGGAACCAGGGGTTGGACTCAGTGATCCTTGTGGGTCCTTTCCAACTCAGGATGCTCTATGATTTCATGATTTAGTTCTCAATGTTTGGACATCACAGGTGAGTGGTGTAAGCATTCCTTTTTTTCTGTGTCTTAATTCATGCAATCACCTCTTTCCCTGGCTATTACTCCCTGCTCAGGAACAAAATCAGGGGGACAAGTTATTTCTTACATTAATGTTGATGCTTTGTTAGCTGTGGTTTTCTTTTTTTTTTTTTTTTTTCAGCTTGCTTTTTATTTATTTTTAATTTGCTACTACTGCTTCAAATTAAAATCAGAACTGCAAATGGATGAACGGAAAAGCCAGGTGTTTACCTCAGTGTCTTACAGTCTCCTACTGTTAACCCGTGACTAACAAATTATTTTGTAATTCCTCTCATGTTATTTACATGCCTTTATTTATCTGGTCCTGTATTTTTGCAAATACAATTCAGGTCCATTCTGCACGTTTTATTGGTCTATTGGATTAACATTAACTGGAAACAAAAGGTGGGAAGTTCTTGTGCCTCCCTTCTGAATTATTGCTCTCTTTTGGACAAATATCTACTCTTAGAAGTTTTCAATTGCAAAATGATAATAGTAACTCCCTGAACTGAGGGGCGATGCTAAGAATATATTAGCTATGATTTGTAGATGTTCTTCAAGAAAATTGTCCCAAGCTGTACTGATTGGAGACTGTTCAAGTTTACTCACCCAGCTCTTGCACTTGGAGCCTTGAATTGAATGTCATCAAAAAGCAGTAACACTTCTACTGGCAGTGTTTATCAGTTAAATCCAAATCTTCTCATGACTTAGAGAAGAAGTTGCTTGTCTCAAGTATCCAATTTTATTCCTTTCACTACCAACTTAGTTGCTTAGATTTATCCTTTTTCATGTCCATAATCCAGTTATTATAACAGTGAGACCACCTGGCAGCAAACCCACACCACAAGGACCAACTTTTTCGTAATACTTACACTGAGTCAAACATGTAACTGTTTTTAAAAAGCTTTTCCTCTCAGCATACTGAAGTTTTTTAGCCAGCTACAGAGTTTGACACATGGGCTCACCTGTCAGAAAACTTCAGCTGCAGCCAACAAAACAAGGTGAGGTTTTATTGGTTAATTGTTTATGTGGGAAAATAAGTCTTCATCCACTTCTGTTCCTGTAAGTGGATGCAGCAGCTCTTTGTTTATTTGAGTTTCCTAAGAAATTTTTGAACAATCTTCTGATTCTTCTACTCAAAGAAATGGTGCTTCAAAGCAAGTAGCAGATTAAGGTCAGCTATATACATCTCTAGACTACTTAAAAACATCAAATTAAACATTAACCACTACTAGATCTGATATCAACTGAGACTTTTCCTGCTGCTGTACAGCGTACAGTGGTTTGGAGCACATATTCCCTTGTTACCATGCAGCCATATATTTGTGTTCCAGCACATATACAGACAAAGCTTATAAAGACTCTTTGCTGCTGCTTGATAGAGAAAATTTAGTTCTGATTTTGAGGCAACCAGACTTATTTAGTCCAGTCCAGCAAGATATCGCCTATGTTTTTATTAAGATCATCCTTTATTGGTATTTATATATATTATTGTAAAGAAAAGAGGAAAAAACATCTGTTTCTAACATCAAAATTTACTTTTACCCTCTTTTTAGTTATTATTATTTTTTTCCCTACTAAGAGGGGGAATGCTTACAGCCTTCTGCCTTTTGCCAGCTTTATTCAGGTTTTGCTGTGGAAAACCAAAACATGCTGGTTCAGCTTCAGATCAAACTATGATGTTTCAGTGTAAGTCAAATGAGAATTCAGCTGTACTGACAACCTTGGTGGCAACCCCTTTTTGCTTGTTTCTTTGTTCTTCTAAAACTATACTATATTGTTTTACCATCTTCGTGATGTGGATTTAGACAATGATATCTAGCACTAAACTGTGCTTCAATCTTGTTCATAAACAAGAATAATCATGCTGGGTTTTCAAATCTTTGGCTTTTCACAGCAAAACAATTGTGTATCAGAAGGAATAGATATTAAGAACATCAGACACAAGAAAAACATAAAAGGTGAAAAAGCTAAAACAATGTGGCCAACCATGACAGTTTTGCTGTAAGCCTAGAAATGTTTATAGGTTTTCTGAATCCCTATTAAGTCCTCCAGAAAACCTATCAGTTTTCTTTCTTTGACAAGTTTACCTATTTTTTTCTAGACTTACTGAAAATAGGAATCCTAAGTACTAAACATAAAAGGCATATAAGACCATGATGCTGTACTCAAAGACCTTTCATAGCCTAAATGTGATGCTTTTCAGCCAGTATCATAATTTCAATGTTGTTGTTGTTGTAGGATCAACGGAATAGCTTAAAATCATGTGGATGTGGAGTAACGGCCTGACACAATTCTTTACCTGATTCCTTAGAAACTCATCTTATTCACTGAAAGAAACTTCAGATTCTGAGGAAATACAAGTAACAATGAACCCTTATAGACAGATAATTGTGACAACTTTTCACTAAAGCTGAAGTGCTAATTTTGGAATGCATATTATAGATTATGCTACTCTTGCTTATTTCTTTAGTGTTCCCCATTGCATAGTCTTAAACAGGATTACTGTGTATCTTCAAAATAAATTGAAACTCTACGAACATCCTTAGCACTGCATATGAACAAAAAAGATAGAAGTTGACAGTACACTTATGATCTTTAAGCCATCAATTACAGTCTTATTCAGATACTGTACTTATGTGTGGAATAGAAATCTAGATAATAGATTTGATGCAACTTTTCATTCTGAATTTAGTCTCAAATGAATTTCCTCACTAATCTGTTACTAATCTGTATATCTCGTGTCTGCATGCCAGTGATGAGCTCCCTAGATTCTGCTGCCTTTCATCCAGAGATAGATTATTTTGCTTTACACAATCCTATTGAAAGTTGTTAGTCACAGCACATCTCAGTCTAATGGAGAATCAGAATTCTCCTAGTCATTGTCACTGCAATGACAGTGTCAGCAGCAAGCAGATATTTCAGAAATACATAGAAGAAACCAAGGGAATATGTGCTTTCTTCAGCCCTTTAGAGTTGAAAGCACTAGTGGTGAAACAGTAGTACACACTGTGAGGTAGAGAACATCTGAGTATTCTGTAAATCTATTAGAAATTTGATGCTTTCTGTATATGCTGACTATTTCCAATTCAACAGAATCATAGAATTGCTCACATTGGAAAAGACCTTGAAGATCATCAAGTTCAACCACAACCTAACTATAGTACCCTAACAACCCCTTGCTAAATCATGTCCCTGAGCACCCCATCCAAATGGATTTTAAACACATCCAGGAATGGTGACTCAATCACCTCCCTGGGGAGCTTATTCCAGTGCTTAACCACTCTTTCTGTAAAGCAGTTTTTCCTGATATCCAACCTAAATCTCCCCTGACGCAACTTGAGGCCATTTCCCCTTGTCATCAGTGAGAAGAGACCAACCCCGCTCTCGCTGCAATCACCTTTCAGATATTGGAAGAGATCAAGAAGGTCTCCTCTCAGCCGCCTCTTCCCCAGACTAAACAGCCCCAGTTCCCCAGTTGCTCCTCATAGGGCTTAATCTCCAAGACCTTCACAAGTCTTGTTGCCCTTCTTTGGATCTGCTCCAGCACCTCAATGTCCTTCTTGTACTGAGGTGCCCAAAACTGAACACAGTACTCAAGGTGAGGCCTCACCAATGCTGAGTACAGGGGCAGGATTACTTTCCTAGTCCCACTCACCACACCATTTCTGATACAAGCCAGGATGCCATTGGCCTTCTTGGCCACCTAGACACACTGCTGGCCATGATGGTCATGTCCACTTAGAATTAAAACAAAACAAAACAAAAGTCAATTGAGACCAATTGGCTAATTGAGACTAAGTATGACATCAAAGAACAGTAGCAGAGGAAAGATATTAAAGCAGAAATCCCACCTCAGCTGCATTTAAACTGCATGGCTAATTTTCAGGAACAGTTTGATACAAGCAGATAAGAAATACTCTCAGAATGCCAGAACCCTCTTCTGTTAACTTTACCGACAATAGAATATCTACAAAAGATAATGTAATATATTCATTCTATTCTTTCTTGATTACATTTATTGGCTACAGGACACTCATGGTGCTCTTTCTCACCTTTTGCACCCAAAAATCCCTGAATTCTCTCTGCCTTGTATCTCTGCTAATTTGTAATTCTATACATTTAGCCATGCTAAGAATTAATTACATTGATTTAGGCACACAGCCTGTAACAGTTACTTATATGATACTCATTGTTATCCTGTTCTGTCCCTATGGCTACCATAAACTATTAGCTTGCATTAAATAATGTAACCAGCTTCACCGTCATAGTAAGGATTAAATTATAGGTCTGCTTAGATTAAATTCTAGCAGTAACAATGATTTTCCCCTTGAAATTATTCTTTTCAGCATTAGTCTAAAGTGATTTCTTCAGGGAAAGCAGACAGGAAGAGATAGACGTGTGTATGCTAATACTTTCTCTGGCATTAAGTGAATGCAGCATGGTTTGATACTGTCTATAATCTAACAAGCTAAACAAGAGCAGTTTCTGTAGTATTAGGTGTCTTAGTTCGTTCTTAACTAAAATGTGTGGCCAACTTCCCATCCTCATTCACTGTGTCAACCAACATTTTATACATTAGCATTAAATCATTTCTTCCGACTGAATAATTAACACCAAGGCTCTCCAAAAGTATGCTTAGAAAGGATATTGCTTATCATGCTCATTTCAATTCACAGAAATGAATGGGATCAATATGTTCAGATTACCAGGAAAAGTTGTGATAAATGTTAGACACAGCTGGCAAAATTAGGTTCATGTGGGATGAACTGGTGGAACAGTTCAATGAAGGACTGTTGAAGGGACAAGTCACCAGAAGGAATCTACACAGTGAGGATATATTGCTCAAAAGAGCCCAGATGGTCTTACACACTGTTTTAAGATTGTAAAAACAAAAACAAAACAAAACAAAACAAAACAAAAAAATTACTGAAAATTGTACTGAAATCATTTAAATGCAGGAAGATAGTATCAATGTTGTATTCTCTGAGGGAATCCTGTTCAATTCTGGTTATCTGTTGGAAGGAAACTAAAAAGAGAGAGATGGAAGAGATTCTGAACAAAGGAACTGAAAGAGCCAGAGGCCCATCCAAACATGGGCTGCCTCATAGAAGAAATAAACCAACAAGCGAAGATGTTGAAAACCGTAGAAATTTGTGACTGTCAAGAATATTTTTGAGAAGGTGAATTAGCGTAACAACATGGAGATATCTGATATTCAGTGAACCAGAAATGTAATAAGATATAACAAATGCAATATAATTAAGAAGTGGCAGGATTTTAAAATAAATAAATAAATCATTAAATGAATGACTTTCCTGAGTAGTGTGTGGTGTATTTCTCAAAACCTAATGCTCAAACCCACACTGAGCTCAAAGGGCTACTGTAAAAGGGGCTATAACAAGCTGGTGGTGGGTCACTAGTGAAGTTCCTCAGAGCTCCATTTTAGGGACAGTTTTTATCCATGTTTTTATAAATGAACTTGATTCAGAAATGCATATTAAGTAAATTTGCAGATGATATCAAGGTAGGAGGAGCTACTGACAACTTTGAGGTCAGAGAGGCTTTGTAAAGAGACTGTGACAAACAAGAGATCTGGGAAATCAACACATGATGTTTAACAACAATCCCTTCCAAGGCAAAATTCTCCATCTACGTGCTGGGAAACGAGAGGTTGGACAGTAGCTCTGCAGAAAGAGATCAGGGTTTCTGGTTGGTAGCAAGTTAAATATGAGTGAGGATTGTGCCATGGCAGCCAAAGGGCCAACAGCAACCTGGGGTGCACCAGGCCCAGCACTGTCAGTGGGTGATGGAAAGGAGGGACTGTCCTGCTCTGCTCTGCGCTGCCTCACCTAGATCACTGTACACAGGTTTGGGCACCTCACTATAAGACAGACATAAAACTACCAGAGAGTATCCAAAGATGATGAAGAGTCTGGAGGGAAAAATGTGAGAAGTGGTTGAGATCTTTGGGTTTGTTCAGCCCAAAGCAGAGGAGGCTACAGCCTCAGTTCCCTCAAGGGAACACTGATCTCTGCTCTCTGGTGACAGTGACAGGACCCAAGGGAACAGCATGGAGCTGCATTGGTGAGGGGGTCAGGTTGTTAGAAAAAGGTTCTTCATTAGAAGGTGGTGGGCATGGAATAGACTGCCCAGGGTGGAGGTCATGGCCCTGAGCTGCCAGAGTTCAAGGAGCATTTGGACAATGCTCTCAGACATAAGTTTTAGGTTCTAGGTGCTCTTGTATGGAGCAAGAGGTCGGGCTCAATGATCCCATGGATTTCTTCCAGCTCAGGATATGCTAAAATTATGTGATTCTATGAATAACTTCCTCCTTAGAAGCTACTTAAATTATTTACCTCATGATTCATGAAATTCTTCATGTGTAGACATATCTGATTTAAAATGGGGTTTCTAAAACAAGGCCTGACCTATGATACATCTTGTATGTATTATGTTATAAAGGAACACCTAGGTGACATGAATGTCCTAAACAACTACCAGGGAAATAGACTTGAAATCTGTATCTCTACAGGAATGAGCTCCTTAACAAACAGCTCTTGGATAAAGTAACCACTCCAAAAACGTATTCCAGCTGTGTAAGGTTGGTACTGACCTCTTGGTCCAAGCATTTTTCACACAGGTCACTGATTCCTAATCATTTTGTTCAATAAATGATAGTTCAGTCAACTACAATTAAAGCTAAGTTTTCAGTCCTGCACAGCATGTCGAAAATTGCTAGTGGAACTTATTTCTTCTTTCATTAAATAGATGCACAGGGAGAGAGAAAGATAGAGAGAGGTTGCAGCTTTACATACACTACATCAAGCTAGGAACTCTAAGTTGTCTGAAAAAAAAAGAATAATTTGTTTAGTATTTTATCTGGATTGAGTTCTGACTACAAATTTATTCAGACTTTCTGCTGCCTTTCATCAGAGAGACTTTCAGAACTCATAATATTGTAGCCTTCTGTAGAAACACAAACAACTTGTGACCACTTGAATTGAATTCAAAATGTTTCTCTGGATCAAATTATACAGTAACAAAGTGTTTTGACATCACCTTATCAGTACACTAATTTGCTTGTGGTTGAAGCTTGTTTATCTATCTACAGGCAAGAAATGTACACAAGGGATCCAGAGGATAACCTGGAAAATAGTCTTTTTTTCATGTTTGTAACCTGAAGTCCAAATAGCAATAGCTACTAGGATTTCTTTCCAATTGTGTAAGAATTTCCTTCCAATTGCTGTGCCCTGTGCCCCAGTTTACGACAGAGTACATTTTAAGCTCTTCCCTGTTTATATCAGTTTCACAATGAGAACAACTTCTAGCATATAAAATTGAATTATAATATCTTTTCAGAAGGGACAGATCTTTTTTATTTAGATAGTACTTCAGCAAGCTTCTTAAAAATCTTAGGCTGAAATTTCTGGCAGTAAGAAATGCATCCTGGTTAATAAAACGTGTATCAGATGTCATAGTGCATATGTTAAAGATCACAGATTCATAGAATGGTTTGGGTTGGAGGAGACCTACAAGACAGTCCAGTTGCACCTGATGACAGAGATCCTGAGACGCATGTCATTAGGTCCAACAGACTGGTACATGTTTAGTTTCATCAGGTGGTATTGAACCTGCTCTTCACTTACAGGAGGACAGATTTTGCTCAAGGGTTCAGGGACTCCAGCCAGTGAACGCTGAGGCAAAGAACTGAGTACCTCAGCCTTCTCCATGTCTGAGGAAGCCAGTTCTGCCTTCTCATTTATGATAGGAAGTACACACTCCTTGGCCTTTCAATTCGGGCCAATGTATCTGTTGAATCCCCTTTTGTTATTCTTAGCATTCCTTGCCAAGTTCAGTTCCATCTGTGCCTTGGCCTCCCTGATTCCACCTCTACACTTCCAGACAACACCTCTGTATTCTTCCCAGGACACACAACATGCTTCCACTGACTGTTCATTTCCTTATTGTCCCTCGGTTTGACCAGCAGGCCCTTGCTCAGCCATGCCAGTTTTCAGCCTCCTCTGCTTGCTTTCTTCCATTTGGTTACAGAGAGCTCTTGCACTCTAAGAAAGGTGTCCTTAGAGAACTGCCAGTTCTACTCTATTCCTTTATCCCTAAGGACAGTTGCAAGATCACACAATCACAGAACTGTAGGGGCTGAAAGGGACCTCTAGAGATCATCAAGTCCAAACCCCCTGCAAAGCAGGCTCCCTACAGCAGGTTGCACAGGTGGAAGTCCAGACAGGTCTTGAGCATCTCCAGAGAGGGAGACTCCATAACCTCTCTGGGCAGCCTGTTCCAGTGCTCCATCACCCTTACCATGAAGTTCTTATGCACATTTGATGCATAGGAACACATCTAAAGAAAAAGAAGCTATACATTTCACATGAGCTATAAACTGGACATCTAGAATACAGATAATGAAGGACATCAGGTGGGAAAATCATAGAAGAATAGAAAACAACACATAGCTGTAGTAAGTTATTTTAAAACTTTGTTGGAAAGACTGTATAAATGATCTCAGCTTCAGTTTTGTAACTGAATTACTGTATATTCAAGAGTAGGAGGACAGAGTTTAGTCCATCACTAATTAGATTTTCTGAGTTCTGGTATTTCATTCTAACAGTGGGTGGAAAACACTTTGTCCTAAATAACATCTAGAGTTAATAATGAATTCTAAAATAATTTCTAGATATTCCATGATTTTTTTCCCAAGTATCATGTATATCAGAGAATTAAACTGAAATCACTCTTTTTGTATTAATCTAAATTCTGCATGAGGTTTTGTATCCAGATACTGGATGTTTGCATTGAAATGTGACATTTACTCTGGCTTTTATAAGTGTTGCTTTAATTAGTTCTGTTTCCATGGGACCCTAAGTATCGTGAAATGTGGCTAATGGGCAAGGACTATATTCATAAAACAAGTGAGGTCACTTCTGTAAATGTTTGCACAGCTTTTCCAATATAGGAACCAATGTTGTCAGATGGCTTACGCTACACAAGTCTTTTTTCCTCAGGTCTTACAAGAAATAAGGTATAGCCCTGTCGTGTTCACCTCAAAATGTTAGTTCATTGGGATTGAGGAGGAGAAAAACACTATGAACTGTACAGTAGTTTTCATATCCATCTCCATTCTCCCATGCACCAGAAGGAAAAGCAGCTTTGTCAGCTTCCAACACAGTAAAACACTTGAGAACCATTAGCAAGATAAGGGCAAAGAGCCTCTAATCCTGATGAGATACAAGGACCAGCACAGTGCACAGCAGCTACTTCCCAGACTTGCTAAAAGAAAAGTTACAAGATATCAAGCAACAGAGGTGAAACTAAGACTTGTAGGATGCAGCCCCCTCCCACACACATCAGCAATCCCTATTATCCGGCAAAGGAACACAATACATTGCAGACGGCTGAAAGGCAGGGGGATACATGAGTTTTTACAAACACATTTTAGTGCAGTAGTCCCTGGGGAGGGATTTAGGCAAAGCGAAATACACCATGGACCACACATACACAAACATGCCATATGTGGCATGAAGGAACAAAAATACCAGTGGAAGTCATCAGTCACCTGATTCTAGATAACCAAACTGTATTAATAGAGCCATCTCAAAAATTATAATGTTTCAGTACTTTTTTGTTTATTGACACCATCTGATACCCTATGATGTTGCTATGGTAACTGGGAAAAATCACCTTGGTAAAGGCATTTCATGTTAAATGACTGCTTTTAATGATGAGACTATGTTAAAGGTTACAGTCTCAGCAGAAAAGTAGCTTTTGGAAAATGCCTGCTGACTCTTTCCCTTGGAGACAAGTCTGGCCCAACCAGATGGCCACAGACTCTTCTGGAGATACTCTGAAAAGGAGAAGAGGGGAAAAAAGAGAGAGAGAGAGAGGAAGAGAGAGAGAGACAAAGAGAGAAAAGAAGAAAAAGAAGAAGAAAATCAAAGAACCTACCATAAGAGGTAAAAGACTCTTCAAAAGTTACAGTCATGATAGCCAAAATGACTTGCAGTGTCCTTACCACTAAAACTACTTAGAAAAGAATAATCAGCATTTCTTTGTGTTCAGGACAGAGATTTCCTTTGTTCTGGTGACAGTTTGAAACCATAGATAGTTTGAAAACTGAAACAGTCACCTCAGAGATGTGCCACACCATGTGATCAACAGCACCTTCGCCTCCCTAGCATCCCTGGGAAATGAAACGCCATTTTCCTCATCCAGTCCTGACTTTATAGGTAATCACCGAGTAATGCAGACTTATCCAAGGCCAAGCACAAGAATAAAACCTATCTTTCCTGTCTCCCAGAGTGCTTTGTATATCTTCATAGGACAGATGCTAAATGTCTTCAACCATACTCAATTGCTCCATGTTTCCAGGAGCAATCAATGCCTTTTAAGGTCCCTGAAAAGGAAATCCATTTCTGATCTGCTTTGTACCCAGGCACCCTGTTATTTTATCACTATGCACTTAAACATCTGGCTCTGGGACCCTGATGTCCAGCTTCAATCAAATGTTAGGTGCACTGCCAAAGTTTTCAGGCACATAAACTCTATTTTATCCCTTTCTCTGAATCAGAATCCTATGAAATTAAATAGAGTCCTATTAACAGAACTAAGAAAATATTGCTTTTTAGACATGTTTCCTTAAAGTTTTGTCACAAATATAAACCATAGTATGCTAGAAAAAAAAGAAAAAGGAAAAAAGAAAAAAGAAAACAGAAAAAAAAGGAAAAAAAGAACAAAGAAAAAAAAAAAAGGCTTTGATTTTGTTGTTCCAGGCTATTGGCATTAGGGAGAAGCATGAGTCTTTGCACATGAGACCTTTCATTACCAATTCAAAAGTGTAAGGATTGTTTTCTTTACCAAAAAGAAAAACTGTTTTTTTAGTAATTCTGAATAAAGTCTTTCTGCATTATCAACCTAATATATAATTTTTCTGCTGTGCTTGGAAGAATCACCATCAAATTAATCTATCTGCTGGAACTTTATGAAGTTGATAGGACATTTCAGTCAAAAGTACTGGATCTGAACCTTAAGCAAAGCAATGATTTCATTAACAGTCAGCTGTAAAATACACTCTGAAGAGAGTTCAGTACAAAAGGTTTGTCAGTAACAATATCCAGTTGACTAGTAGTCATTAGTTCCAGATGATATCATCTTCTTTACACAGAAGAGGTTCATTTCAAACTACTTTAATTCAAGGGGTCTCCTCATAATGAAAATGAATAGCCTGAGGTGAGAACCATAGAGTTTATGACTTAATTCTTCAGTTTTTATGGTTTCACAGCCATTTCAGTATCACGACTGTTAATGTTTTATGTTTCATTGGAGACATTGTGGAGGATCCTTCTAGGCAGGAACTAGCTGCCTCCTATGGATTCCTTGTATTCACAGAAATGAAAATGCCACTTCAACCATCCAGAAGACAATCACAGCTCTCATGTACAAACTTTGATTTTAACTAAACAGATAGATGATAAAGATGCTCAAAAGTACTGAAGAAGACCTAATGCTGTATGCATGAAAATCAAGCAGCTACTTGCTAATGAGTTGGATATACTGAAGAACACAGTACTTAGAGCAACTTAGTACATCCCACACACCAAAAGGTAGTTAATTTGCCATCAGCTTAAAATAATGTGGGCAGAATGTCTTTGAGTCCTCTGAATTCTTACAATTTTATTATTTCATATTCTTTAATTTAGAAGCATTAGTCAGACTTCTATCTGCTGGGGCTTGACTCCATTTTGGCTGTACACATAACAGCCTCATGTTGTTACGATCTTATTCAAAAGTGAGCTAAAACAGAGTTCATCTTTGAACAACATAACAAGTGTGATGAGCTTACACAGCAGCATCTTTAATAATTGGAATCATACATACACAATTCTACTCCTTATTTGCTTTGCATGATGTGCAAATGGCTACTGCCATTGCTTGTGGTAGTAATGGTAATGGGAGAACGGTTGGACTACATGATCTTGTAGGTCATTTCCAACCTTGTGATTCTATGATTCTATGAAAATGTTTGCTTGACACTGAGCAGTTCTTGTCATGCTGGAACCCAAGTTTTGTGTACAAACTGTAAAGCTAATTAAAGTGAAGCTAACAGCAAACACAGGCAAACCGTATAAATGTAGGAAGGAGCACCAAAGCTGGAAAGTTTTAGGTTTATCAATTCTAAAGTGGTGTCCAACTAATTACAGGTTGCGTCTTTCCCCTGTTTAGTTCACCTTCACTGAACACTAGCTTTGAAAGCATTGTAATTCTCAGATAAAAATGGTTTTCTAGATAAGCAGACAGGGGCATTGCCATACTTATTTCAGAAACCTTGGTCTTTGGAAGAAAGGGTATTCAGTCTAAACTGGAACTGGAAAATGCAGAAAAAATTACCATCAGAGAAGAGAAAAGTATGGATGGCAGCTCTTGACAAAGAACAAGTTTATGTCATGTGAGATCCTGGCTCTCCTGTTAACTATTGTTGTTCAACCCTGAAAAAAGGAAGTTAGTACCCTTTAGTAGATCTTTTCAAAAACATCTTAAACTGCCTTTTTTTTTTTTTTTTTTTTCTTTAACCAATATGGTTTACATATGCACAATCTCTTATTTGGAGATTCTTAATAGAGAACTGTATTTCTCTAATATACCTTAACTCATTCTTTTAATGAGATAGAAGACAGACAAGATTGTTTCATTTAACAGAATCCTTTTTAACCCTAAGAAAACAGCAAACATCACCAGAAAAAAACCAATTGCAGTGAAGGAGAAAGTAAACTTACACTTGAGCTAATTTTGTGTTTGTTTAAAAAGTTGATATGTAGGCAACCAATTTAATTTAAAATCATTAGAAAATTCTAAAACACATTTGCATCACTTGACAGCTAAGAAAGAAAATGAAAATCATTCTTCCTCATTTTCCATAAGTCTCAATGTTATTAACCTTCCTGAATCTATGAACGTTCAGGGTCTATTTCAAATAAATGTCTTTGTGACAGGTTTTCTTAGTGAAAACATTGTTTCAGCTGAGCAAACTGGTTCAAACAAACAACATTTTTGGTGTAGACTCTGTGAGACTGCTGCAAAGTGCAATGAGCTGGAATAGAAACACCTGCTACATACACATCTGTAACCCCAGGTATCTATAAAATCCTAGTGAGTTTTGCTGAATCATTAAGCTGTGATACTATTTCAAAAACCATTATCTACCACAGAAGACCATAATTATGGGAGTGTCATAACAGTGCCAGTCGATTAGTAATCTGAAAGCTGCAATATGACTTTTGGAGACTGTGAAACAGAGGGACAAAGCAGTAAGAAAGTTGATAGCAGCAAAGCTGTGATAGAAATGCAGCTATTCTGTTCTGGGCCACACTGTGGCATTATAGTAAGACTGCACCATGAGAGATATTGTCTTCTACATGTCATAGACATGCCAGTTTGGGGGCCAAAAGAGTCATGACTGAAGAGAATATGAATCTGAAATAGACTTTCCTTTGAAGGGCAACACAGTTCCACTGGTAGCTTTGCTTGAAAGGATTCCCTTCAAAAGCCTTCAAAATATCCCCCTAGAATTAGCTAGTTTCTTTGCCCCAGGCAGTGGGTTCTTAAAACTTGCCACTGAGATGGCAGGAACCTCCTCCTAATTTCTGTGCTTCAAAAAGAAAAAGAAACATTCCTGTTTATTTATTTATTTTTGTAACAGATTGGCCCTTTGGCTTCAATGATTTTTCTCATGCCCTGGTGCTGCTCTATGTAAGATGTTTACATAGATGATACTTCCTCAGGTTTTGTTTTGCCAGACCAAACTAGCACTTCCCGCAAACGACAATAATCATCTGTCTGCTAGCAATATTCTGACAGGCATGCTGTAAAACCTGAGCTCTCGTTTTCAAAATTGCACTGTGAGCAGCCAAAAGCCACCCTTGAAATTACCAAAGTCTCCTCAAAGTCCACTCCTTGGTCTTTCCATGAACGCTCTGTGAGACTAGAATATTACTTTTACAAAAAGATCCCAGTGATTTAATGATTTGGTGTCAAAGAGCCCTCTCTTCACAACAAAATCCTTCCAATGACAAGTTTCCCTCAGCACTTGAGAACATGTACTAGTGCCTGTTCTAATAGCCTATAAGGATCTTCATTAAAATGTAAAGATTAAAGAGGTCAAAAATAACGTCAAATGGTCCAGCTGGATCAGAACACCGTTTCTTTCCAAAACTTAATTCTGATTTTACATGCTGCAGGAAACAAGAAGGGGTTCATTAATATCAGACCTGCCCTTTTTATGTAGGATGTGCCGATGTCCTCCACTTTAAAAACTTCCATCATAAAGAATTATTTTAGTATGTGGATAACAAAAACAAGCAACCCATCATCTAATGCAGGAAAAATAGGAATGTGACTCCTTTTTTTGCAGGTAGCTGATATAGAGGGATTAAAAAAAAAAATCACATTTGGAGTCTGTGCAATGACAGGAACAGAACATTTTCCATTTTTCTTTCTCTCTACAGGCTCTTCCAGCCAGAAAGTGAGCCTCAAATGAAGGATAAAATGTGGCAGTTAAATGAATTCAAAGGAATCAACTTAAATCTTGAAGGGCCTTTAGAAATTCAGCTCAAAGTGTTCTTCATATATTAGAGGTAGTAGGTTAGCACTGAATTATTTAAAAATTCAGTTAGCTTCCTTTGCTTTATCAACAAATGTTATTAAATTTTAATGAGTGAAAATGCTGCAATAAAACTAAGGAAGTTGGTTTTACTAGGAAAATGCAATAAAGAACAGTAACTTTTATTTTAAAGGAAATATGTGTTTAGTTCAGTTTGTTTTATAATTATAATAAAAGGAAGATTATTGGTTTTCATAGTTTTGGCGTAACCATTCAGTTTGCAGTGAGGTCTACAAGTACAACAATATCCTTAGGCAGCCATCATGTAAACACTTGCTCACATAAGCACACTTTCCAAGCAGAATCTCAAGGGAAAAGAAGTCATCACAAGAAAACTTAAAGCACCTTCTCACAAGTGTTTTTGAGTTTAGTGCACTTGCCCAGTGCCATCCTTTAGGAAAAAAAAAATAAAAATCTGATAACAAAATAACTCACAGGACATTAAGCCATCTGTGTTTTAGATATTAACCGAATCTTAATATCCCTCTCTCAATTAAAGCAGCCTTGGAACCAGAGCATGTGATAATCTGTAGCACAAGCTTGTAACTATGGGACTTGACATCAAATGGCATCATTGTTTTTCAGGCCCTTCTGGTATCCCCTTGCTTACTATTGCAGAAAGGAAGCAGAAATGTTAGTTTTCTGGTGGCTTCTAGACTGGTCTTTTCCTCCTTCAAAGGAACACGTAGCATAATAACAATAAACATCTTGGAAGCATTTGTCTACAGGTATGTTTATACCTTCCTCGATCATACAGAATTCTTCCAAAGCTAATTTGCATGGCTATTTTGGGCCATCACATAGCGTGCTGTGAGTATAGCACTGCCAACTATCATATTCTGTGCTGGCTTTCTCCTGCAGTCTTTAGCTTGCCTTGGCAAGTCTCAGAGATTGGGCTCATGTTCAGGCTTGACTTCATCTTTGCTAGGGATGCCAGTGAATGCTTTGACACCTGCTACAGAACAGCTGACAAGAGCTGTCATTTAGAAGACAGCAGATAGCAAGGGGATATTGCAGTTTCTGACAGTGCCCATTACCTTGTACAAGAACATGATAGCCTTGAATAGATGGATGTGCTTACAACACAATCTTGTGTGTTAGCTTCTTGAGGACAGTCACAGTGGTAGAACAGGAACTGTGCCGAGGGACTTGCCAAGGCCCACAGGAGCAGCTTTTCTATGCAAGGGCATAAAATGCTGCAGAGTCCACATATGGAGCACCTACAAACTCTAGGAGAAAGTGTGCTGTTCATTTGGCAGGAGACAATACCTGATCACACAGCCTGCTGTTTCTTGGGACACTCCCATTAAGGGAGCCCAGGCATCTTATGAGGCAAGGACGAAAACATTCACTGGGACTACCGAAATCAGTCAAGGAAGTCAAACACCTCAAAACTTCACCAAACTTTCTAAGGGATACTCTTGGCCCATTTTGGAAACCCTTCTTCTGTACCTCAAGTTCCTCTAGAAATCCAGCTCAAAATTTCAGCTGCAAAATGTTAACCACTACATTCAACATTCTCTTCTAGGGATAGACCAGGTATGTTTTCCATATAACAAGGTTGAGTGCAAATCTTTATAACCGTGCTTTGAAAGCATGCAAGAATCATGCTGTGCTGAGATCAAATCAGATAACATAATTGTTCAGTACAAATTTGTATTTATGGACTTAGAAAAATAACATAGGCTGTGCTCTCACTAGGCAGCTGGTGTTAAATAGTGGCTGCCGTTTAGAGCTATGAGTGTGATACGAAACGTCAAAAGTCATGATATAATTATTTCCTCTTTGCACAGCCTTTGCAGGCTGAGTGCTGCGTTATTGAAGTTGTATGTGTAAAGGGATAAATAGCTTAAAGGGGTTAGTCCACTCTTTCATGGTATACCACGAACCCGTAAGATTCTGCATCATCTGTCTTCTTTTCCCCTATTGGAGGGTTATACTTTGCACCTGAAGATTCAGGTGCTTAACCCATGTGTTCCTACAGAAGTTGTTGAGCTAGTCCTTGCCAGTTTTCTGGCAGTGTTTCTTCATCTTGGTCAGTGAGTGAGATTATCCGAATCTGCTCACAAAGGAACGAGCTTTATGTGTGTATCTAGAAATGTGTACTTATCTAGGAATAAGAAGATACACACGTTATGAAAACAAAAGTAGGTTACAAACTTCAGTTTTTTAAGCTAGCAACGTTTCAGAGAAACAGACAAGTTTTGCTGTGGAGCTACAGCTGCAATGCCAGTAAAACTGAAAGGATAAAGGAAATACAATACAGATCACAGTTTGATTATGTGAGCAAATATCTAATACAAAGCTCTAGTCTGTTATTTTCCTTGGACAGTTCTCAAGATATAGCTATTTTCTTAAACACACAGTGTTTCCACAGTACAAAAGAAAAAAGTAATTCACTCAGTATGAATAAGCAAAATCACACAGAAAACTTGAAGGTAAATAGTTGGTTTTCCTTTGTTAGAAAGGCATTGCTTGAACTTTTTAGAGGTGACTGTTAAAAGTCAAAGACGTCATTACCTTTTGATAGGAGAGTACACGCTAATTTAAAAGTACTACTATTTAGTATCATGGTTACTATTAACAGATAAATCTTCAGAGACAAATCTTATTTGCAAGTAAATATTGTTGTGTTGAGCCTGACTCCAAACACTGGTAACACTGCTCACACCATGGGTCAAGAAAAGGACAGGAAGATAGCATGCCAACAACCATCACAGGTGAAGCGGGCTCATCTCAGGAAAGATTAATTTAATTTATCGCCAATTGATAACACACTAAGGCAGTGAGAAATATCCCACTACCAAAACCTTTGCACCATCTGCCTGATGATAGCACATAGTGAATAATTTTACTTTGCCTGTACATGCACTTTTTGTTTTCTCTATTTAACTGCCCTTCTATTGATCCACAAGTCCTCTTGCCTTCCTTCTATTTTCTCTCTATCCCATGGGAGAGTGGAGTGAATTAGGGGCTCTGTGGATGCTGGACAGCTGGGCAGAGTCAACCCAAAAATCCTGCCATCAATTTTAAGACTTCCATGAAAAAGAAATTTAGGGGAAAATAATATTCTCACCCTCAGCCTCCCTCCAACATTATTTTTAGTAATAAAGCACACTTTCATGCATTCAGTAGTAATCACCACTGTCATCTTATTTCCTACACAAATTTATAGTACCAATTAGCTGTATGGAAACTACCTTCATCTTTCTACAAATGCCTGCTAGCACCCTACAGATTTTCCTCCACTTTATGGCTGGAGCTTGGCAGCTTTGGTCACATTAATACAAAGTGACTGTCAACACACAGAGATAACACACATACAGACAAACGTAAACACAGCCACTCATCTAAAGAGGGAAATTTCACAGAAACATACAGATTAAGCTCTTATCGTATATACCGTTACAGAAAGATAGAACAGCAATTCAATTTGTTTAGTACAAATTTAAGTTTA
Organism: Gallus gallus; assembly: GCF_016699485.2. Taxonomy (NCBI): domain Eukaryota; kingdom Metazoa; phylum Chordata; class Aves; order Galliformes; family Phasianidae; genus Gallus; species Gallus gallus. Next base: position 47,142,626 of record NC_052535.1, on the reverse strand, counting down.
ATTACAGGATCTTTATTACCTTTTTATTAGCTACACGATAGCTACTATTTCTACAGATTAGATGAAGTCCTTCTATCCTCCACCAATGCTTTTCCCCAACAATCTTTTTTCAGGTTTTCCTTCTCTGTCACCTCCCAATCCCAAACATACAATATTTTTAGTCTTAGAATATGTTTATCTTACAACAAATGGTCTTCTGAGGCCTTCCACAGTTCGTCCATTTAGCCACATTTTTCCTGACATCACTGACCCTCCTTCATTTGGAGATTTGCATTACCATCATAATCTAGTGTGCATGTATGTATGTGAAAACTGAAAATAAATGACTGGTCTTAAGGCAACTCAGGCTGCCACATACTTGAACAGCTCTACAGCCACAGAGCTGTGTGCATCACTGCTTTTCTTGTTCCTTTCCAAAAAGCATCAGTGTTTTAATTTAATATATAAGTGATGTGTTCACATGTTCAGTATCAGTGGTGAACTTTGCTGTGGTTTGGTTTTATTGTTAGCTGAAGTCCACCATGCAATTGGACAAAGGCACAAGTACAATCCAAGGACTGTCATGGCTGTAAAAGTCATTTTGCTGTGCTTTTTGTTTCCCCAGAGGACTAGGTGCTAGGTGCTTTTGCAAAACAGGAAGAGCTTACACAGCATAATTCAAAGAACCACAGCAAATGCTGGGGAGGATGCCATGGTAAACAGCACTGCAACAGTGAACTGTACATGACACCTATGCTGAGATGCAGCACTGCTCCCAACATATAGACATAAATGCCTCTCTTCTGTATCTTCTCACCTTACTTGTCCCCATTTCTTTGCTGCCAGCACTCCAATCACTGACCCACTTGTCCCTTTCTTCCTTTCATGAGTGTACATTCAAATGCCACCTCTGCATCACCTTGTGCTCCCATTCATCTTATCACATCAAGTGAAGGAAAAACCGAAGAATGCTCATCTCAGCTGGCCAGATGTCAGGCAAGACACTCCTTTTTATTATCAATAGTGCCAAAAGCAGGTGACAGGAAAAATTAAAAACCAAGGCAAACTATAGCAGTGCCTCCTCAGGACACTCCCTTCTAGAAATTTGCAGGTTGGAGATTTCCTAGCCTTTGCCTCTCACCCTTGTCTCAAGACCATCCAGCCCTCATTTCTCTCATGCCACAGGCTCTCTACACCTGGAAGACTCTGTTGCTCTGTAGACTTCTCATAGCCTCATAAAACATAACTCTCTTCTTGTAATTGGGACTTCAGTCCCCATCACACCTTTTCACAAACAGGCTCACGTGCTGTTCCTTTTACTGTTGCTAGCTGCTTTTTTCCCTTTCATCCCTTCCCTGTTCTCATGTAGGAGCTGATACAGTTTCAGGAATGAGTCTGTACAATCAGAGTATGGGATAACGTGGGTAATAACAGTAGGAATATGGACACGCATGTTCAAACAACAGCCTTTTATGTCCAAGACAGGGAGTGTAAAAGCCTAGGCTGTGTTCTGTGGGTAGAGAATACACAGACTCATGAGCTAGCATTCCTCACGAGAGTTTCAAACCATTGTTCAGTCAGGATGTTTAGAACAAAAAGAGAGGAGAAATCCAAAGTAAATCCCACAAGGTGCATGTAATGAAGATATAAAAATCTTCAGAGTTCAGTGATTCACTTCACCAATTTATCAAGCCCAAGGCAAAAACAGCCATGAATCTGAGAGAGCACTCATGGCTTGTGTCAGAAATAGTGCAGCCAGCAGGAGCAAGGAGGTTACCATCCCTCTGTACTCAGCACTGGTGAGGGCACACCTTGAGTACTGTGTTCAGTTTTGGGTCTGTCACTGCAAGAAAGACATCAAGGAGCATGCCCACAGAAGTGCAACAAAGCTGTGAAAGGTCTGGAGCACATAAGGGTCTTACAGAGAGTGGTTGAGGGAACTGGGATTGTTCAGTCTGAAGCAGAGGAGGCTCAGGGGAGACCTTATCACTCTCTACAACTTCCTGAAAGAAGGCTGTAGCAAGGTGGGGGTTGGCCTCATCTCCCAGGCAACAACAATAGAGTGAGAGGGAAAATGGCCTCAAGTTGCACCGGAAGAGTGTGTGTGTGTGGGGGGGGGGGGGGGGGGTGTCAGAATGGATACAGTCTCTTTTCATAAACAGTAGTGATGCTCTGGAACAGACTGCCCAGGAAAGTAGTGGAGTCACTGTCCCTGGAGGTGTTCAAGAAACATGTAGATATGGCACTGAGGGACATGGTTTAGTGGGCAATGTTAGTGGTAGGTGGAGGGTTAGACTGGATGATCTTCGAGGTCTTTTCCAACCTTAATGATCTTATGATAGCTAGGGCCATTCCCAGGCTCAGATACTGAGAGTATTAAATTCCAAAGTCACTGGCAAATCAGGTAGGTAAGCTTTAAAGAAGCAACTGTATCAGGTCGTATTCAAAGCCCTGACTATGGATCTACTTCCATGCAGGACAAGACACGTCTTACTGATTGTATGAAGACAGGAATTTCGTTTATCTCATACTATAGAAGTTGTTTGCCAATCTAGCAAGATATTCTTAGATGAACAGGAATCCTTCGGCTATTTGCCTTTTTGATTTAACTAGAAATAAAATACAAGATCAGAATAGCTCTGGTAATGCTATTGCCTTATAAGAAAACTGACAGTATTCAACAGATATGAATATACTTAGTTCTTTCACCCTCCCATAAAAAGTCACTGTGGCATTAAGCAGAGGATATCTGTTGCGCAGCAATTAAAATTTAACTGAGTCACAGGAAATGTGTTTCAATTCATTTGAATAACAAAAGTCAAAGCCTACTCTATTTTCAAAATTAGTATCATATATGATTAACTCAAGTCAGTGTTTCATACATTATTGCATATAATTGTTTTCTGAGTAAAAGTAACCTAATTTGAAATCATTTCTAACGACACTTGCTTGGAGGGACTTGATATAAACTGAGTATTCTTCTTCCTCTTTCATTGAGACATAACAAAAGTGAATTTCCCTCAATTGTGATTTTCGATGGCAAATACTGGAATATAATGAAGAAATAAAGAAAAAATAAAACAAAAACATCAGTGAATGGTAAAGAAAGTCTGAAAAGAGAATTTCCATAAAAGGAAAACAACAATCAGTGATTATCTTGAGCAAGATCTGAACATTTGTAAGTATGAAAAAAGTACAGATTCATGCATCGCCCTTCAGCATTATGAGGAGCTGGCCCTGAAATCATGCTTGTAGAAGATCAGTCCAAGAAGGTGTTCTGGACACTCTCTGTTTCCTGATACAGAGCAATCATTTGCCTTGGTATAAATAGAGCAAAGACAAGGACAACAGATTAAATTCAACCACAGCATAAGCGAGAGTCATGCATGCATGGAGCCAAGAGGGAACTTGATAAAATTCTAAAGGTCTAACTGAAAAATATCTTTAGATTTCTTTTTGGAAACCTGAATAGTACTAGCAGAAAAGCCTCCCATGCAGCAAGGGCTATGTCAGGGATATTCTCTTTTATTTTAATTTTTCCCTTCTAGGTAAAAAATGTTAGAGAGGACTTTTTTTTTTTCCTGCTCCAAAGTCCACCTGTTGTGATTAGGTTCTAGCAAGCAGTTTTAAAAACAAGATCATTATTCAGAAGTATAACTACAAGCCACCATATGTGAGATGTAACTTAGTCTTTTCTTCACTTCTTTGAATAGAATAAGACAAGCAACTCTGTATGGTGATATTATTCAGTCATTTACTAATGCAGATCGCCTCGCAGTCTATGCTGTTGGTAGCACTGTTATCACAGTTCTCTTCCAGCAGACTGTGTCTCAGTTGGAAATGTCTGGAAAAGAGATAGGTGGAGGGTAAAGGCAGAAAACCTATGAAATTCTCATGCTGTGTTTATATTATCTCAGTTTTCCTTCACTATAAATGACAGTATGAGATACTTAAATTTTTGTGCAGCAAACAAATCATCTTAATTGAACATGGTTTTCATTTGAAAACAAGCTGGGGAGCTTAAGGCTGAAGTCCTCCAGAGAAAAAGACCCTATGATTTATATGAGTACTGTTAGAAGTAGAAGCAATTTGCAAGGTTGTGCATGAATAATGCAGGGTAAGAACAGTACAGGATGAAACCACTGAAAGAAAGTAAATGAAGTTGCCTTTAAACTAGTTATGCATAGAAGAAAGGGTTATGTACAGAAGAAAGTAATTTTAATTATTTACCAGTACTGATGATACTGCAGAACCACCTCAGATCAGTAATTATTTCATTTCCTGGGACAACATTGTTACCATCAATTCCATAAATATCCCTGCCTCCCCCAAACACATAAATGCCTATGAATATGCAAAGGAAACACACTAATGCAAGAAATGATGCACAAACTATGAAAAGTTCCATATCAAGCTTATGGACTTGAAACTAGAATGCAAAACCTAATACAGTTCAAGGGGCAATAGAAGAAACTGCTTTACTTGATCCTACCTAAAAAACATCAAATAGCAACAAAAACAGGGACAACTGCAGCACAACAGAAGGATTCCCAATTCTAGCACACTTTTGGTGCTATTGCCATGGACTGTACAATTTTTTCATTTCAATCAAATTTTCTTTGAAAAAATATGGAAGCGTCATATTTTGTCAAGCAGTAAAAGCAGTAAAGTGAAATTAAATGTATGGATGAGGTAAGTCAGTGAATTTTAATAGACCATGAAGACTTTCATCTCTCAGTACCTGGTTGAAATTTGGTTAGGGTTATTAGGGAGGGGGAAGTCATTATCAACCAACCGATTTTGGGGAATTGTGCTAGGAGAGGAAGGAGCTGGTAACTCTATTCACACTCCCAGTGAGTAGTTGTCTATTCAATCACAATCTGTCCAAATTACCTTACTGTCAAAGCAACATAGGAGACAGAAGATAGCCACATCATTTACATAGAAATTAATATTAGCTTGTGTCAGCTCAAGATTTAGTTAAAAAACCAGGCAGTGACACTGAATTAAACCTTGGTGTGTTCCATCATGCATATGTGCAGGCAAGAAGCTTTATGGAACAAAGATAAGGAGCCTAAAGCCAGCCGAGCCAGGGACTCAGTTCTAGGCCAGGCTTTCCTGAAGGACCTACAAGTCAAGGTACTGTATTTTCAGAACTGTTTGGCTTAAGAGCCACTGTCTGTTCTCTTCTGTGCTACAGAAAATAAGAACAGTCCCTTTGAGGGATTTGGCACTCCTGCTACTGTAAGACTCACTTTGAAAACATTGCCTCCCAAACTAAAAATCACAAGCTGACGCTCAGAGCTGAGTTCAGACCACCCACGCTGACCTCTTCAGTGACATCTCTTTCTAGCCTAGTATAGCTGTCTTTACAGGAGTATGCATTAACTTGTGACCATTTACTCTCTTCAAAGAGATTACAAAGGACAGGCTGGTGTAATGTCTTTTGTTTGTTCCCTAAATAAACAGAAGAGCTCATTTCTCCAGCTCCTTAAAAAAAAAAAAATAAATAAATAAAACAGCCCTAAATTCAACATGAGGACCAAATTTATCAGCTACAATAATAGCTTGAATTCATTACTGTTTAATTCCCACTTTACATTTATGTAGCAGTCATTAAATTAGCAGCGCTGTGTCATCAGCCAAGGCGACTTAAATGGCAATGCAGATATCAAACAGAAACATTATTAGGACTCCCAGTGATCTACTGCATCTTTTTGCTTGTTCTGCCACTTTGTGGTTTGATGCACAGCAATGTGACCATGTACATCCATAGGTCTAACAAATCAAGCTGATTGCCTACAACTACCTACCCCACAAAATAAATCTTTTTTAAAAAAGTCATTAGCAATTTAAAAATCCACAAAAAATTCATCATCCATTTTTTTTTTTTAATTAACCACCACAATCTGGTTATTTCAAGCATATAAATCTAATTATACTGCACCTTTAGCACACAATCCAAAGTTGTCCTTTCCTCTCAAGAAAGGATTAGGTTTGAATAAAACTATACTTGTACTTCAAAATAGACTTATTCTCAGATGAATAATTTCTAAATAAGGCCTATATCAATCACTCTGAAGGAGCACCTGGGCATTCTGAACACCTACATACCTTCTGTAGGTTTCTGGGTTGCAACTGTTCTGCTTCTCAAGTGCTGCCAGGAGTGCAGACTTTCCAGTTTGCTTAAACAACTGCTCTGGTTATGCTAGAAGCTATTTAACAGAGCTGCTGACATAAGAAGCAAAACATTCCCTGAGTCTCTGAGCACTAGGGAGGGTATTTACTGCAATGCTAAAGGTTCTCTCATGGATCTAAGCAAATGACAACAAAAATCAAGAAACCATTTTCAAATAATTTGTCTTTTATGGAAGCAAATAAGCAAGATATCTTAAGTATCCTATGGACTGGCATCGCTTGATATTTCAGCTCCCAGTCTGATGGAAATGTAAAGTAGGAGAGCAGAGAGTTCTATAGATTTCATGTAAGAGATAATGCTCTTACATGAAAGTGCAGTGTGCAAAAAAGGAAAAAGAGAGAGACATTTGGGCCATCCTTTGCCCCCAGAAAGCACTTCTGGTAAATAGGTCATGCAGAACTAGATTCTTTATCATCATATAAAGTTACAAGCATTTAAAGAGTTTTTGCCAAAATCAAGAACTCTGCACTCATCCTAGTAGAAGAGAAACCACTCTGCTTCTGGAAACATCATGAAGGTTTTGCTGTGTTTGAATCCTTAGAACCAAAACACAAAAAGGAATGTCACACAACTTCTGCAATGTCTTTTTATGCCCACATAACAAAAGAGCAGTTGTCTATTTCCCTAAGCAGATTTCAGTAGAAGGTCATAGTCTGTGCAGCCACCTGTGAGAGATGAGTCAAGCTCGGGGAGGAGCAGCTTACAGCAAGAGCAACAATACAGAATCCCAAAGCAACTTTAACTTCTTTACTGTATATATGTTATTGTTATCTCATAGAAGCTCAACATGGCAGGCCACTCAATTCCATACCACGCTGATCATCTGCGGATTACATATTTAATGGAAGACAGCCCCTGCATCTGGAACTAGTCAAGTAGTCTGAACACTTACTTGAATCTGTCATATAACAGTCAAAGCTAAATCAACATGCATTTGTGTGCTGTCCTCCTCAGGGAGGCTGCAGGAGTGCAGGCAGAGTAGATATCAAAGGCAACAGGAAAAGGCAGTCTCCAGTAGCATTAGTTACTGTCTGCTGGCAAGCAGAAGAGAATGGCAAACGTTGTGTTTCTTTCAGCAAAAAGCTTCCACTTTCAGCTGATTCCCCCTGTGACAGGAAGCATTACAAAATGTGTACCAGAGAGGGAAAGGAAGACAATAGCTGTTTTTCCCCTTGTGCAAGACTGAGCTCAGATTCTCCTAAGTCCCAAAATACTTGCAGCAGTTGAATCTCAGAGACTAGCCTGCAGCCACAGAGGAAGTCTGGGTCAAGGGTAGAAAGTTAGGCTGTATTCCCAGACTTTTCCATCAGTACTGAAGCCACTAAGTTCAGTTTGCAAGAGCTGACTGAAGGAAGCAAAGTGGAAACATGACAGGCCATTGCTACCACAGAGCAGCTATGCATGGGAGGCACAGCCACAAGTCTTAGCGTGTTTGGCATCTCGTACTCATCAGTTATATCTGCAGTAGCAGGTACACCAGGCTCCCATAGCAGGATAGTGATGTGTTTGGTTCTCTCAAGGCCTCTTCTGCTCTACTGTGTGAGAGTGTGACCTCTTCTTCACATCTCAGATTTGCAGAGCTATTTAAGCAAATGAACTCTTACTAGCAGACAGCCTCAGCTGAAGGGATGAAGGCACTTTAACATGAAAAGGATGTATAACAATGAAGAAGGAGACAGCTGAGCACATATTTTGTGCCCACCTTATAAGGCACAGCTGACGAAACACATTGCTTTTTCCTTCCTGCATCAGCCAGAAGCTATTTTAGTGCATTTGGTTGCCTTTCAGCTCACCTGCTTCTTGTGGCTAGCATCCCACTATTGCCTCTTTGTCAGAAAAGTGCTTTGAATAATACAGGTGGTGATGGGTAGCTGTTCCATAAAGAAAAAAAGTACATCAAAACCTAATGAATTCATTTAAACTACAGTTAGCTTTTGAGAAAAAAAAAAAAATCCCACAAACTAATAATGAAAAAGGTCCTGTTCTGATAACAGATTTATGGTCATTTTCTGTGTGCCAGTTGAGCATCAAAGACTCCACAATATTTTCACATCAATGGGTCCTCTGCTGCTCTAAAACAACATGCTGTGAAGGAGGCAGGCAGCGTAAAGAGACAGCATCAAAGTAAGCGTTTAACAGTATTACAGCCAGATAACTGCAACTGATTGTTGAATGTGTAATTGCTACACTTTCAAAGAACACATATCCAGATGTGATCTTCCAAACAGGCAGCATTTCACGTACACTAAGTGGGCTTACTTTTGGCAAGATATACTTCAGTGCAAGTCCACTTCTAAAACTGTTATTCACAAGCCAATGAATAGGGTAGGGAGTGGGCATGAGGGCAGTAAAATCCTCATTAACTGGCATGATGCAGCTTCTCTAGCAGTTACACGTTCTGAGGTTTTTTCTGGTTTTCTTTAAAGGTCTATGTGAGCTTGTCAATGGGAGTGCTAATCACTGAGGAAGGATAATTTGAAAACAATAGAAATCTACATTATTTCATACTCAGATCTCTTACATACTAGCTTATGAACAACCTGTATATGTCAAACAGTATCAAAATACATGAATATCTTAGGGACAGAGTCAAGAACACATCCCTGGAGGCACTCAAGGCCAGGTTGGATAGAGCCCCAAGCAGCTTGATCTGGTGGGGGACAACCAGTCAATAGCAGTGGGTTGGAACTTGCTGGGTTTTAAGGTTCGTTCTAACCCAAGCCTTTCTATGATAGGATGTTTTCTATGATAAACTAAATCCTATGCTTAATTAAATTGATTGGAGAAAGCATGGGATTTAAACCCAAAGGTTTCCCAGGCTACATGGCTCTTTCAACAATACAGACAAGCACTGCTGAGAATATTGCTCTTAAAAACAGGGAGAAATCAGGGATAAAACTACAGTTCTCAAGTAGTGGTTTCTAAAGAAGGAATGGTAACTAGTAAAGCAGATTTTAATGCCTTTCTGATTTGAAAAAGAATCTAACTTCCTTTCCTAATTCCTCCAATGAACAGCGTGAGATGACATTATCTAACCTTCTGAGCAAATTTTCACAAGTTCATTTTGATTCAGATATGCCTTGAATTATTTTATTCAAGGTGCTGTTTGAGAAGCAACTTGCCAAACCCAATGGTCTGATCTGGATTTTTGTCTGGAGAAGAGGAGGCTCAGGGGAGACCTCATTGCACTCTACAACTTCCTGAAGGGAGGTTGTGATGAGGAGGGCTTTGGCCTCTTCTCCCAGGCAACAAACAGGACCTGAGGAAAAGGCCACAAGTTGCACCAGAGGAGGCTTAGGTTAGACATAAGGAAAAACTTTTTCTCTTAGAGTTGTCAGGAGCTGGAATGGCCTGCCCAGGGAGGTGGTGGAGTTGCCATCCCTGGCAGTGTTCAAGAGGTGTCTGGATGAGGAGCTACGAGATATGGTTTAGTGGCTTGTGGTAGCAAGGGTAATGGGAGGATGGTTGGACTAGATGATCTCGTAGGTCCTTTCCACCCTTGTGATTCTATGATTCTATGATCTCCAGGACTGATTCAGGCACAGCAGAGTAACAAAGCAATAAACAGAGTAAATCTATAATTTATTGAATGTTTTTACTCTCACTCCAAGCCATTCAAACAAGACAGCATTAGATGGTATCAATCTAAGGTTATACGACAAACAATTCAGTAGGCAAGAGTTCTAAAAACAACCCGAAGACAAAGCAAATCCTTCTGGACTATGCTTGCATACAACAATGAAAAATATTTCTCTTCTGATATCCGGACAGTTCAGAAACAATATAAGTAAAGATTGTAAAACACAGTAGAGAGATATTAAGCTTCTAAATCTGTATATAGTAGAACTGGATCAAAAGTTTTTCATCAAAAGTAATTTCGCAGGTCACCCGAACATTTTCATGGAAAGTTCACAAAGTCACCTTCCAGCAATCCTTCCTCTTTAGAGTAATTTTCTTAACATTCTTGTCCATGGGGGGGAAAAAAAAAAAAAAAAAAAAAAAAAAAGCTTTCCCAAACAGCTGTAGAATATGATCCTAGTTTTATCTTCTGTACAGATTTTAAGGCAATGATGCATCTCTTTTATTCTAACAAAACTCCGGTTCTTTACTCAATACTGAGTCTCAACAAATTGTAGTCATTTCTAAACCCCCTTAACTAGTATTTTCTGCTGTAGTTAACTAGCTCTGAGAGAACAACACAATTTTGCACAAAAAAATCAGCCCAGCATCACTTTAAACTGCAAGCTCTTAAAGGACTTTACCTCATTAAATTAATAATGATCACAGAAACGAGCTCTGACTATGACGCAACAATCAGCCATGTTGTTTTTCTCTTAGAAAACTGTAAAGTCCAGAAGGCTTTCTACAAACATCACTTCCCAATTACATAAAGTGCATATATGCTGAGAAACCCTTGGTTAAAAAAAAATATATATATATATGTTAATGCTAGTTAATGCCAGAATCACCGGCAAAAATCTACTGAGAAGCGCCATCTTCTTAACACCTGCAGAGCAAGTAAGTCCTAATGGAGATTTGACACCTAGCTATTTCACAAACCACTATTAGCATTATTATTACCTGAAAACAGTGCTCTGGAGACCAGCTCTCTCCACCCCCTGCTGCACCACAGCAATTAGCAGTTGCTGATGCATTAAAGTTAACAGTCCTCCGGCTTATAGGAGCAAGGGCTGACTGACGGGAATTTCCTGTGAGTCAAACCTCACTTTGGGATATCACTTCTCTCCTAAATGAAAAATCCTACAACTTCTGACCTCAGTGTAGGTCTAAAAGTTAGACTGCTGAATAAATAAGTCACTAAAAAAATTAATGGGGTTAGAAATGGGCTGAATGATGCTAAGTCACCATGCCTCACTGCAGTCTCTGGTGAAATGCCAGGTCTAAGTTCATTGAGCAGGGCACTGTTCTGTCATGATTACAAAGGTATTCCTTACTTTGAGTAATTTAATGATAACACAAAGGCTTACCTACCCCTGGACATTCTTCTAAATAGCATGAGTTGTTTTGCATTAGAGTGACCCACAGGAAGCAGATTTGCTTCTGTAGTTGTAAGTCAGCTTATGTTTTAACATCTAGAGTTCAGAGGGCAACATGTGCTAAGCATCCCTTCCAACCAATGTAACATGATTGAATGATGATTAAATCCACTGACTGTAATAAGGTATTATTTAAACAATAGAAGTATGCATCTTTAATGACCGGGACAACTCCCAGCATTTACTTCAGTGCATATGTTGCTATACAAACTCCAAATGCATTTAAGTTGCATTCATATTCATAGTTCAGCTTTCTGAATGCTCACCTTCACTATAATAAAATCCAAACACACGTAGGGCCACAAAAAATGACCGAAACAATGGATCACCTACCCTGTGAGGACAGGTTGAGAGAACTGGGGCTTTTAAGCCTGGAAAAGAGAGGGCTCCAGGGAGACCTGATAGCAGTTTTTCAATATCTACATGGGAGCTGTAAGTAAGACAAGTAAGTACAAGGGTAAATGGTTTCAAGCTAAAACAGGGGAGATACAGATTAAATATATAAGGAATTTTTTTTTTTTTTTTTTTTTTACAGTAAGGGGTTTGAGGCACTGGCACAGGTTGCCCAAAGAAGTGATGGATGCCCCATCCCTGGAGATATTCAAGGTCAGGCTGGATGGGGCTCGGAACATCCTGACATATCTATAAGTGTCCCCTGTTCCCTACAGGGAGTTGAACTAGATGGCCTTTAAGAGTCCCTTCCAACTTAAACTATTTCCAAAAATCCTAAAGAAAGTACATTAACATCACTGGAAAAAAAAAAAAATCACTTTAAAATCACCACTTAAAACATAATGAAAGCTTTACCCACACGTCAAGACAAATGCAGTAGTGATGATTACAGCTTTATCAAACACCATTCACAAGTTGCCCTTACCTACAGGGACCAGAGCGCAGTCTGTTCTTCCTTCTTTGCTCCATACAGTTATTACATTTCAACCTCTCCAGCTACTCAGTATCAGCATCATATAGAGCTTCCCACCCACCCATACAGCTTTTCCTTTCTCTCTATCAAAGGTCATATAGACACATTCAAGCATTTATTTCACAAGGTAAATGAATCTTATTTTTCCATCTTGCTCAATATTTCTATCTGTCTTTTTAACTTCCAGTGTCCTTTTCACAGCTATCTTCCAGCTTCTCCCAATAAAACTAATTCATTCAAATTGCCTAGGCAAGAGCCCCATAAGCTGGGTATAAGTTTCTTACAGTGACTAGGAAATCAGCTTCACCATAGTATGCAGCAAGCAAAAGTTTCATTTTGTATCACTATACAGACCCATAAACCCTGAAAGTCCTTGTTTTTCCCTGCCATTCCTACTTAATATTGTTATATATTTCAGATTGATCAAATTTAGCTTGGAGACATGCTTGTAAGAATAGAAGGGGGAAAGACTAATGTAAGGGTAAAAAATAGTTGTTAATGATTCATGAAACAAAGCAGGTTCAGAAGAACTACTGCTCTACTGCCCAGCATGTATTAAAGTAGACTTGCAACAAGACAGGTGGTGGAATGACCTAAGAGAAATCCTAGAACACCTTCCTTTAAGGAATATTTTCAGTTGATATTGTTTAACACACAGGTCCAGAAGCAGTACATGCGGAACATGCCAGCAATGAGAGGATGAGCAGTTTTTGTAGCTCACTTAAGTAGGCAGAGAAAATGCTTCACAGCTTCAAGCTCAAATATATGGCAAAAACTACCACATGCAATCAAGAAAGAATCAAGTCAACAGGGGGTATGTGTGGCAGGCAGTGTTTGGAGAACCTTGGGAGAAAACTATGTTGTCTTCTCACTTATAAAAGGGGGAGTTGTCATTCATCCACCGTTAAAATTTGGAGGAGGAGAAGGTTACAATTGATATTGTTTTGATTATAAATGAATGACCAAAGGGTTAGAGTTGCCTGTGGTAAAGCAGAATTTACAGGTGAGCAAGCTTTCATAAAAGCAAAGGAATATATCTAGAAGATTAAACTAAACTGTAACTCCAGTCTTTTTTCTTTTTCTTCTTTTTAACTGTCAAAACAATAGCAATGGTTGCTTTCAGTACGCCCAAGGGAGCAGTCTTGTGATTTAGGTGAAGTTAAAATGATGCTGCTGGGAGAAAATCCACCTTCATAAAATGGACCCTGCTGAAGTACCTTTAACATAGTTATCCAAGTTATCTAGAACAAAACTTTTGTGCTAGTTAGTGATGGCACATGGAACTGCAGAAAAAAAAGTATGCAATACTCATATATTTCTTGACAAATATGTTTAAGGAAATTAATTCTAATCTCTTTCTGAAGCTAATACTTAGCAAGGGAACACAAGGCCACAGATTCAGTTTTCTTTCTTGTGTTACTGTATTATATTTACTGTCCCCAATGCATTTATTCATTGTGGTTTGAAGAGAGCGCAGAAGATGGAATGGATTTTAATAGACTGAGAGACAAATTTATTCCAAGGATATACACAGGTACAGTTCCTACTGAAGTCTACTAAACCACTGCACACTTTAATGAAGTCAGCTAAGGCTTCAAATGGCAGCATCTTCTGGCAACTAATCCATAAGTCTTGGTAAGCAGACAACAGCATTGAGAACCTACTCAAACATACATTTTCAGTTCTCACTTAATCACCCACTGTGGTACAAAAATTGTATTCTGCATGTTTGTAAGATACTGCGGATTATGTAAAATGCCCATAGCAGAAAAAAAAAAAAAAAAAAAAAAAGTCACTGAGAGAACTGGGGTTGTTTAGTCTAGGGAAAAGGAGGCTGAGGGAAGATCTCATTGCTATCTACACCTGCCTGAAAGGAGGTTGCTATGATAAGTATATTGGTCTCTTTTCTCAGCTTGCAAGTGATAGGTGCAAAAAATGTCCTCAAGTTCTATCAAGGGAGGTTTAGACTGGATATTAGGCAGTGGTGGAGTCCCTACCTCTCAAGCTGTTTAAGAGTCATGTGGATGTGACACTAAGGGACATGGTTTAGTGATGGGACTTGGTAGGTCAGTATATGGCTTGAAGATCTTTCCCATCTAAACAAATTTTGGATTCTAGAATTTTCAGGGTTTTTTATTAGCACAAAGCTGTCCTTTTGTGGTCCAGAAAAACAAAAACAAACAAACAAAAATGCTAAACCGGAGATGAGTGACATTTTCGGAAGCTGCTACTGCTGCCTCTTGCATATTCCTACTTCCTGAGTGAGACCCAGTTTCCTACTAAATACACACATTTCAAAGAATACTGCATTGTACCTCTAGGGTAGTTTGTGATAATTTAGTACTTCTCATTCAGTCCATAACCCATCCACTTGTGCTGACTATCCATGGAAACAACAGTTAATTAAAATAGTTAATCAGAGGAATTATAATGTATGGAAACTGGGTGGGTATGTAGTTTGCAGGACAAAAAAAAAGTAGGCAAAAAAAAAAAAAGTAGGCAAAAAAAAAAAGTTAACGCATGCACAGGTGCACACAGACAGTAAAGATTCCAGCTTGAAGTAGAGTATCCTAGGTCTGTTCACAGTAAGGTATCCAACATGGACACAGATTCGACATTTTGCCAATCAAACCACATAAGAACCTCAGGATGTTGATCAAAACCACAGATTGATACATAAACACACAAATAAACATTAAATATTCTTGAAAGACAGCTAGGCTAAAAGCACAACTCCTACAAATTTCAGCATTGACTCCTCTGTCTTCTGAGAAATCCAGGGCCTTGCCTCTGTGCCCATCAGCACTACCTTAACTAACTATGCTTTTACAGGATGGACAGGCAACAAATTTGCTCTGAGTTAATTAAAATCATAAATATTGTGCTAATGCTGGGATGGAACAGCAAATAGAAAGAAGGTATCTGGCTGTCAAGCACACCGTCCGTCATCAGTAATTCTGTAAGCCTGGAGTGTGGCACATGCTCACTGAAAAAGTCATCAAACGAGCTCTAGATCGATCAGTACCTGGGGTGCTCTTCAGGACAGGAGGACGTACCTTTCATAAAGAAAGACACACCAGTGTCCAAAAATCTGTCACTGTGAAGGCACTGATGATTCATGTTAACAGAGCTATTTGAAAGCTAGCTGAATTCTGGCTCATACAGGGATGTACTAGAAACTCAATGGGGAACGTCTGTGAAGTTTATATCTGAGTGAAGAGGGTTTTTTTTTCTTTCTTTCTTTTTTCTTTCTTTTTTCTTTTTTTCTTTTCTTTTTTTTTTTTTTTAAGCAGAGGAAACTCATTTACTGCTAGTATTTACACATGAAGAAAGTTTCATGCATTTTCTGAGTGGAATGTGGGAGTTAGAATAATCTGTATTTTCATGGTACATACAATAGCTACACTGTGGTTCATCCCTAGCACAATGTTATTGAATACATTCTTTGTAATACTATTTCCTGCAAGAAAAAGAGAAAATAGTTACACTGGGGACTTGCTTTGTACTGTGGAAGGCCAAGATGTATCCCTTCCTGTGTATCCTTTGAGCAAAACAAATATTGCCCTTCTCTGCACTTCAAAGGTTGCACACTTTTCATCAGTAGTTTACTAGAACTTGAAAACAGTGACTACAAGAAGATATATGTGATTATCACTTTTAATACTGATCTGTTTGCCCAAAGAAATTTTAATCTTCAAAGGAGTATCAACAACACAATGCAGGTGATGTCAAATACTAAAAACAGTCTATATGGAAGGAGAATGAAACTACCAGCTGAGTCGGGACAGAAGCAATCACTTAGCATCTGCATTCAGAATACCACCATCCAACAAGAAAGGATTTCTGCAAATTAGGTACAAGAAGTAGAACTTTTGTAGCAAGTTTATATCCAAAATGAAGAGACATTGGCATATAAGGGTCAAAAAGACCCCCCAAAATTCTACTATTGCCCCTTTGCGACCATGTAAATAGAAACAATCACTACAAAGTGCAGGGGAAAACAGCAGTAATGTTTAGAAACTCACTTTGGGTTAAAACGACCATATCACTCTGCCCTCAGATCTTGTCCTTTCTCCTTCCTCTGCTCTCCTTTTCCCCTTTTCCTTGTTTCTTAACTGACCATGCAAACGCTATGCATTCAGTTCTCAGGATAAAAAATGGATGCAAGTCTGTTGGATAAAGCCTCAAATATGATTCCTAATTGCACCTAATATCTGCATTTTGGAAATATTTGCAACATTCTGCAATTTTTAAGACAATTTCCAGGAAACAAACAGGCAGGTCCTTCAATCTGGCTTCTTCTAGATTAAGCATGACACAATGTGCTGCAGAAAGAGGATGCCTCACCTCTAAATCAAGAACAGGGTTTAGGAGCTACTCAACTTTAAGTACATGCTTGGCTTAAGCTTTTCCATGCATAATTTCCTACTGGAAACAGAATCAGATTCTTCTGTGAAAGGACTTAGGAGTCCCATTCATCTGCTTGGTGATTTCTAATAATCAGAGACCAACTTAAGCTCCAGGGTTGGAAGCTCTTCCAGATCACTTTGTTGTTAACTGTGACAACTCATGACATGTACAGGAAGACCCAGGTCCTTTTTCAACTTCCAGCCATCTCTTGGCCTCAGAACTCCCATGAAAGATTTCCTTAGAAGGGGAAGTTAAAAACCACATTCCAAAGTCAGTTTATGGAGCGCCTGTCTCCAGATGGATAATCCTGTCTGTCAGGGATTGACATGCTTGGCTCTGTTCCAATAACAGCTTCAAGTAAGAAGAACTGGTATGAAAAGACAATTGGGGAAAAGTCTACTCCATGGGAGAATAATTAGTTACTGTGAGTGGTATGGAATGAGTAAAGCATCAGGCAATATGCTTGATCCATAGCTCCAACAGATTACTGTTACGATTATTCCCTTAAGAGGGGGGCATCAAAATATATGTGACTGCAGAAAATGTATAACCAGGAGTTGGATGTAGCATGGTCATTATTTATATGAATTAAATTAGGCATATATGAAGGTTCTCCAGCCTCTGCCGGTTTCTCCACAGGTAGCTTGCCTGAGCAACTCTTTGCAGTGAAGATTTCATAAATAGAGACAAAGAATGAAGTTTAAAATAACGCAAGAAAATACTCAAATAAAATACTGCTTGTTTGTACCTCTCATCTATTTCTTCTTTTTGTTTCTCTCCTGCAGAATTTCTTATCTATTTTTAGATCTATAGTAGAAAATGTTATCGCTTGCTTTAACGCCATATACATTTGATTCCTTCAAATTGTACCATTTTTATCCTAGAGAAAAATTCTCTAAAATATGAACTCCTGCTACTGTCAAAAAGTATCAGTGTCCTAGCCATCCATTATCTTCTTTCTAGCATAAGCTTCTCTCACTTAAATCCTTCATTGTAAGTGTCTTCAAGTGAAAATGCCTCTTCTGCCATTCAGAAGTGTGTTATAGAGTGTTTATATTGCCTGCATCCTATCCGCTTTGTTGATTTAGGCTCAACTGCCAATCCAGTCTGAATTACAAAACCTAGCTAACTCTAGTTCACTATCTTTAACTAAACAGTCTTTGAATCCTTCCAGAAGATTTTTGCTTTTGGATTTCTGAAGTCACATTATTTTACTCTCAGTTGGGCAAGCAGGTATTTTGAAGTCATTTATTTTCTCTCAAGTGACTTCATAACAGTCCTCAGTATGGACTCACTTTCACACATGTTTGAAGATGTGCCTTGAATTCTATAACCTATCTGCAATAAACATGCAGTTTACCCCCACTTTGTACCAGAAACTACGTTTATCAAAAGGAAGAAATAGTATTTCAAAAGTATTTCAGACAGCCTGACAGTCAACCGAATTTCACCACATAACTGTATAAAACCTCTGACCTAACTGATAAACAGTGGCTGAGCTGAAGGCACTAACAAACATTTTACACCCAAACCAGTGTGAAAAGAAAATTCAGTATGCCCAGTTACAGAAGGTCTGCATATATTCCTTTATAAAAAGGCAAAATCATTGCCCTGTATAATTACTTTGAGATCAGCTTTCTGTTCGATGAAGATTTCAAACACAAGATACCTTTATTCTCAATGGAGTTGCTGTCAGGCCTATCACTATAATACTTAATTATACTAAAAACTTATGGACCCTTGCAAAAAGTTATTTGGCACCCTGTAAGACAGGAAGAGACTCAAATGCAGACCACTGGCATATTTGGCTGATGTCACTCATAAGGTTCTCATGTGCCCACTTCTCAAGGCTCTCCAGATCTCTTTGAATGGCATTCCTTTCTTATATCAGTAGCATCACTCACCTTAATGACATTTATCATCAGTCTTGCTGAGGTTGCACTCTCTCCCACTATCTAAGTCACAGAATCATAGAATGGTATGAGTTAGAACTGATCTTTAAGACCATCTAGTTCTAATCCCCTGCTATAGGCAGGGACACCTCCCTCTAGACCAGGTTGCTCAAAGCCCCATCCAGCCTGGCCTTGACTGCTTCCAAGGAGAGGGCATCCACAACCTCACTGGCCAACCTGTTCCAGTGTCTCACCACCCTCACAGTAAAGAATTTCTTCCTAATATCTAGCCTAAATCTATCCTCTTCCAGTTTAAAACCATTTCCCCTCGTCCTGTCACTACATGCCCCTATAAATAGTACATCCCCAGCTTTCCTGAAGGCCAGCTTCAGGTACTGGAAGGCTGCTATAAGATCTCCTCAGAGCCTCCTCTTCTTCAGGCTGAAGAGCCCCAGCTCTTTCAGACTGTCCTCATAGGGGATGTGCTCCAGCCCTCTGATAAAGTAACTGATGAAGATGTTATCATGATACTATCGTTATGATATGCCCACAAAAATTGAGCACTACCAGGACATCCTAAGTTATCTCTTCAATTCTTACCTATCTCCACCCCACCAGGAGGACCACCTTTTTTTAAAAAAAAGTTCTCCTTTTCCCCCTTTTCCCCCTCAACACAGCTGCTTGGCCGCAATAAATAGAATGGTATCTCCATTTAGAAAGTAAATGTATAGAAAAAAAAACAATCACTAAAGTTGGAAAAGACTTCTAGGATTATCTAGACCAACCATCCACCTATCACCAATGTTGGCCACTAAACCATATTTCTTAGCACCACATCTACACATTTCTTGAACACCTCCATTGACAATGACTCCACCACTTCCCTGGGCAGCACATTCCAGCACCTGACCATTCTTTATGAGAAGTATTTCCTAATATCCAACCTGAACCTCCTGTGGTCAACTTGAAGCCATTCTCTCTTGTCCTATTGAAAGCTGGTGTGGTATAGAAGAGTTACGTTTTATTTCTGTGATATGCCAAGTACCTTCAACCAGCAGAATCACATGATTATTAGCAGACTGTCAGATTATATCTAGGATTTTTCATCAAAGCAGTTTGGCAATTAATTTCCCTCACTCTGAGTGTTTCTCTTCTCTTGAGGTTTTACTATAATTTTTTGTTGTATTCTTGAGATTTTTCTTAAGGTAGATATATCTTTTGAAAGAAGAGATTAGAAGACTTAATTGCACTGGGAGCACAGGGTCAATTTTCAGGTTTGGTTAGACTGCAATAAAAAATTGCAAAGAACATCAAACAACCCAAAAAACAACACTCCAAACCAGACTTCTGCAATAGACACTAGCATGGTGATGTATGAGAACAGACGATACTGACCATCTTACAGTGTCAGACAATATAAAGGATCAAGGACATCCCAGCAAAGGAAGTTCACCAATCAGAACTCAGTATTTTTGTCAAAATAAATTTATGCTTATAAAACTGTTGCCTCCACATAGAACTCCATTCAAAATTTCTGACACTTGTTTAAGACATACCAATAAACACTATTACTCCAGAAAGTGCAGCTTTATTCCATATAGCTGTGTACTACACCCAAAGGCTGTTTGTTCACATGTGTTAATGATAGCTGTGCATACCATTTTATCATTAAACTTGCCTAAGCTGTGTGTATATGCTTATTATCCAGGCCACTAGTTTAAAAAAAAAAAAGAAAAAGATAGAGACTGAATAGTTCCCAAGGAGCTTAAATGCTTTTTCATGCTGAATAAACTTAACAACTAGAGACATAGGCATTGAAAGTTTCTAGATGTAAAGAACATTCTACGGTAGGTGAGGAAATAAATAGGACAAAACAGAGAATCCATGAAGAAGACAGACAAGTACAACTGAGCTGAGATGTAACAGTAAACTATTCAGAAAATCTAAACTGCTAGAAGAGAGTTGTGTGACAAACAGGCATAAAAGCCCTCAATACTTCCTGTCTGTGGTCTGCTGGAGATCTCTGTCATGAGCATTCATCATTCACGTATGTATAATTCAAGGCAGATTAAAGAAAGATCCAAAAGTGGCATAAAATATTTGTTGACCAGATGAGCTTACAACAGTATAAGCTCCTCGGCATGCTTGTTAGTACTCTAACTCTCTAAATTAGGGGAGGAAGAGGCAGGCCTGGGGAAATTTGTAACTGAATGATAAAGGCTAATCCCACTGATTGACACTGTGTGGTCAATAAGCAAGCACCAAGCTGAAAAACACCACCAAGAAAAAGATCACACAACTAAAAACTAATGACTTCCAAGATGAGAAAGAAAAACTGAAGAGAGTACCTTTGGCATCCCTGTAACTATAGGTTCCACAAATGCAGAATTTGGTGGGGATGAGTTTCTATGGAGCGTGGTTGGTGCTGTGCAACTTGCCATTCTGACCTGTGGTGATACAGTTCTGCTCATCCCCAGTGCAAGGAGCAGCAAATCTCTGTACTCCGAATCCTATCAAACAGCCTAACTTGTAATAAGAATTGGCCTGGCTTTCAAAACTCAGTTTACATACCGCAGACAAGTAGCCAGTGATGCAGAATTGTGCACTGGCTGTTCTATAAAACTGTATTAGAACAATCAATTATTTTGTATTGACACTCATTTAAATGGGGACCTCATGCCAGCCCAGTATATTAGTCACTGTGTTGGCATGGTGTGGTTGAAAAATGCACATAAGCATAATATTAGATTACCATGTGTATTTACTGCCAAGTCAGTGTAAGACAAATTGTTTGAGAAGTCACATAAAGCTATTTTACTTTGCAGTGAATACCAAGTTACGAAAGTGAAAACAAGGCCACAACTCTCTACTCTTTCTTTAGTACTGTTGAAGAGCAGTAATTGGTTAGTAGTTGTTGTCACAGATAACTTGCTTATTTATTTAGTAGCCTCTTTAGAAGTTTAGAGTTCCATACTGGAAGTTTCTGTCCCCTCACTTGCTGTGGCAACATAAAGCTTATTTGAAATTCAGTACAACTGTGGGAATGTAAACCCCCAGAAGAAAAACTAAAGGATTTAATACCTTTGGTTTTGGCAGTTCAGTTACAACATGCACTTATGAAGCACAATTAGCAGCCCTAGATGTTGATAAACTGTATCAATGGGAAATAGAACTACAGACAGGCAGTTCAGCTCTCAAGTCCTTTTGTCTCTCAAAAGTCTCTCTTTGAAGCCGCAGATACTGAATCCTTAAGTGTCCTTCCTGGAAAGCTTTGCAGCTAGTAATGCACAGGAAAAAAGTAGTTTTCCTAAAGCCATTTAAATGGCTTCTAGGTTTCTTTCACAGTGTGCTTCAACTGCAGATTTCATTCAGCCCTTTCACGATGAGCTGGATGCTTAGAGGCTGGAATGCTTAATGGTGAAAGAGCAAAATTATTTTCCATAAGGATGAATGAAGCTACGAAGAAATCAAACCACTTATTGGAAATGTTACAGTCTTGCAGAAACATCATCCCCAGCAGGAATTGTTCTTGGTGGTACTGAAAGTGCCCTGCAAATCACCTATAGGCCAGGACTTGGCTGTATACCATTATCTAGTACACGCAGGGAGAAGGAACGCTTTATGGAACAGCAACAGAATTCATCTCTTAGGTCTTACTGCTTGGCCATGTCCCAGTGCTCGCTCAGCCCAGATTCTGGGAATCAGGAAGTGGCACAAATGTTGCTAGCAGCAGGATGAAGGCAAAAGTTCCTAAATACAACATTTATTTATTTAATGTTCTGTGGAACTCAGCATATTTAAGTGACATATAAACTGACTGCGCACTGCAGTAGCAATGCAGCACCTCTGCAAAAGTTCTCAGAGATCAATCTAAGGAAGACTTCACCAGACTAGAAAGCACACACAGGTAAGCAGACAATGAGTGGCACTGCCTGGGGGTATTGTAACCAGATGCAAGAGGCACTTACCTACATTCCTGTACAATGATTAAGGCAGAAACATGAATGCTTTCAGACTTTGGAGGAAAGTAGTTTCTATGCTTATTGCTGCCAAAGAAAACCTGACAGCTTTTGCACTTTCGCACACCAGGACCCTGCTCTTCTTTTTGTGGTTGTGGGCTTTTTTTGTTTGTTTGTTTGTTTGTTTTGGCTAGGATTGGCCTCTCTCTTTTCCTCTGGACTATTTTCTAAATTGCTATGTTTAGGTGTTGATCATTAAAAGTTTGTTTTTACCCTAACAAAGAAGAAAAATATTACTACATGGAAGAAATCCACACAGCTGAATTTTATTTTTTCAACTTTTTCAAAGTTCCTTCTGCTTCCCATTGCATTGGCAGCCAATCACACATTGCCTAAGGTGCTGTCTCTAGTACTCAGCATATAACAAAACAGAGAAACAATAAAGCAAGCTTTTAACTCTGGAGAGAAACGGACAAAGAGCAGCACAGTGAAAAACATTATCTGTTCACCATCTCCACAAGGGCACACCTTTCCAAGGATGAAAAATGTCCTTCATTTTGGAGATGAATTCTATTTACTCTTTTCCCCCTGTTGTGCACTCAGCCTTCAACGTTCTGCTATCAGTTTGTTTTTTTAATTTAAAGCATATGCGTAAGTAAAGAAGGCTCCTCCCTCTAGGTTCATTAAAGTCCCAGGGTATTTGGCAAGCCCCGAAGCAAGGATTAAATGACAAATATGCTTTTGTATCTGAGTTCTCTTGATTCACAAATAAATCAAGCTGAACTGGCCTCCAAAATTCTCTCTCCCCCCTCAAGTCAAAGCTGAGCTCTTAAACAGTAGTGAGAAATTTAAAGAGTCTTATTTTAGTGCTGATGGTATCTCCAGGTTACCTAGATTGCCTTCAAATCATCCTTTTCCTTACATAAACACTATACAAGATACCACTGCATGATAATTAGAGGGACAGAAGGAAGTTAAAAAGAACTGCCAATGCACTTGCAGTATTTGGCTTCTTTTGAGAGTGCAGCACCTTCCTATTTCTTACTGTTACTAAGCTTGATTGCTCACTTGTTTAAAACTAATAATATTCCTTAATGCTTAAGAGGTACATTTCACAGAATTGCAGGAGTTGGAAGGAACCTCAACAGATCATCAAGTCTAACACCCCTGCTAAAGTAGATTCCCTACAATAGGCTGCACAGGTAGATGTCCAGCTGGGTCTTCAATATCTCTATAGAAGGAGACTCCACAACCTCTGTGGGGAACCTGTTCCAGTGCTCCATCACCTTTACTATAAAGAAGTTTTTCCATGTGTTTTTATGGAACTTCCTATGTTCAAGTTTTAGGCTGTTGCTCCTCATCCTATTGCTTACACACCTCTGAGAAGAGCCTGGCCTCAGCCATTTGCCTCCCACCTCCCTTTTGATATTTTTATAAACAATTATCAGATCCCCCTCAGTCTTCTTTTCCCCAGGCCAAACAGACCCAGGTTACTCAGCCTTTCCTCATACGGGAAATGCTCCAGGCCCTTTATAATCTGTCGTCCTCTGCTGAACTCCTTCTAGGAGATCCCTGTCCTTTTTGAAATGGGGAACCCAGAACTGGACACTATATTCTAAATGTGTCTTTGCCAGAGCAGAGTAGAGGGGTAGAATCACCTCCCTTGACCTGCCGGCCACATTCTTTTTAACACAGCTCAAAGTACCACTGCCCTTCTTGGCCTCAAGGACACACTGTTGGCTCATGGCCAATCTGCTGCTGCAAGGACACCCAGGTCCTTCTCCGCAGAGCTCAAATAATCAGTGTTTATAGTTGAGAAAACACATACAATCTTCAGCTTATAGTTGGTCAAAACACATTCAGGACTCCCCAGTTTCTCATTCTCTCAGCTGATAAAGCTCTGGTCTACACATATGATAAGAGTTCTGCTTAAATTACTCAAAGCAGACTATGTACAAAAACAACAATAAAAAAAAACACTACTATCTGCCCATATGCTTTGCTCAGCCATCTGCAGTTAAACCCACTCCACAGGTCTCACTTTTCACACAGGTGCACAAACAACCATGCCTGTATTATTGAGAAATACAAGATAAAGTGTTAAATCATGTGGATGCTAGGGAAAAGCAAGATCTCCTGGTTTGTCCAGTGCAACACGTAATAGGTGTGCACAGGTAATTATCAACATTTATACTCTGATTTCCTTCACAAACTTGCAGGTCAGCATGTTCCAGGAGCTTACTGCTCTGAAAATATTACGAAACAAAACTGATTCATCCACCCTCAGGCACTCCCTTGACAGAATGGGAATAATTCAAGGACTTTAGAAGTGTGCATTTAGTCACTCCTCTAGGACCTGGCCTGAACCCATCATCAGACATTTCTGAGTCATTTCATCACCAGTTTATTTGATTCAAAAAAGGACTGATATTGCCAACAGTTAGTCTTTCCATTCCCAGGCTGTCCTTTTGTAATTGTTAATATTCAAGTGGGTCATTGCCAGATAAGCATTTGATTTAGATCTGACATAATCAACACAAGTGTGACAGTAACTAGACAAAGCACTATATTCAAAGTATACGCTAAACTTAAACTAGCTGAAAGATAGAATTCAGTTCAGAATAAATAAGTCATGCGGAAAATCTGATCAAATGTAGTGACACCAAATTAACCTTTTACCATTTCCAGAGCAGTAAATTTATCTGAGGTCAGCAATTGGTATTTTTTGTTACAGAATTCTGGGAGATTTAGCTCAGATTGAACATGATCCCAAATTTTACTCAGCATAGTAATCTCAGGGGCTTTTTCCCCCCATCTCAATCCCTAACACTGATAAGGAAATGAAGAGCAGGCAGAAAAGCAAACATAGTATCTTACTAACTCTTATTCCAAGAATAATGTCTTGATACAAGAAAAACACTCTTTTAGAAGGTTCTGAATAGAAGGCAAACATATCCATACATCTTAAGATTTTAATCTTCGTTGCCAGGAAAACAAGATTTCATGAAGCTTATTATCATTGAAACATTACAGTTGGAAAAGAGCACTAAGATCACAAAGTCCAACCCCAAACCATCCATGCTATGCCCACCTAACCATGTCCCTCAGTGTCACATTAACTCTTTTCTTGAGCATCTCCAGGGACAGTGACTTCGCCACTTCCCTGGGCAGTCTGTGCCATTGCCTCACTACTCGGAGAAGAAATTCTTCCTAATATTCAACCTCAACTTGAGGCCACTACCTCTCATCCTATTGCTGTTACCTGGGAGAAGAGGCTGACCCTCACCTCACCACAACCTCCTTTCAGGCAGTTGTAGAGAGCAACGTCTCCCGTGAGCCTCTTCTTCTCCAGACTGAACAATCCCAGTTCCCTCAGCTACCTATCAGAGGACTTGTGCTCCAAACCCTTCACAGATTTGCTGCCTTTTGTTGTGCCTTAGAAGACCCCCAAACAGTCAGCTTTTCACAAGTTTAATATCTGAAATACCACACAGACTCTTAGATTATCTCCCTTGATGTGTAAGGAAATGCGTGCCTGCAAGGTTGTGGCTATAATAAGTTGTTGGAAAGAGTAATCTCAGACTCTTCCCTTTTAAGGAAGTAGTGTCTTTCTCAGGATATTTTCCGATAGCAAGAAGAACCCCTGTGACAGACATTAAGCACTGCATACCAAGGGAGTAGCAGTAAGTGCCAAAAAAGGTTCATTTACAATATAAATTGCTTATTTGTAAGCAAACAAGGCAAATTCACAGTTTAAGCAACTGCCTTGGAATACAAACTAAAGCGAACTCATAAAGTTGTCGGCACCCTGTAAAATAGAGCTCTGTAATGCTATTGAGCTGTGAGTATAAACCATGTAGGAACTTCAGCCCTAGAATGCATTACATATGCATATGAGTATCTGTCTTAAGGTACAACAGGAATTTAATGGCAAAGGTAAGTAGACAGCTGTATATTTTTGAGAAAAAAACACTGAAGGTCAAAATGAAACAACTGGAGTGAAAGCAGGGAGAAAATAAGGAGAAAACAAGTATCAGAAAACAGTAGGTCAGAAGACAGCCTTAGAACATAAGGAACACAGTATCTGAATGCAAATGAACCCATGGTTTATGAACTCCAAATTACACATCGAAGAATGGGTTTGCAATGATTTCAGTCTCTAAAAGACTGTAATTCTGGCACCTGCTGAAGGAAACACCTTGGATAGCAAAGTTGGTAAAAGATTGTGCACATAATTTGAAACAAAACAGCCAGTTTGTGCTATAATCTCCTGTCTTCTTAGTTCTGGCAGAGAAATAAGGAAGCTCATTGGCTTTGCATTATCATGGTCACTATGACATTCAGTTACCTAAAGGGAAGAAGGGAGAAGACAAATCCAAGGTAGACATTCCCATACCAAGTGCTGACTCCTTAATCAGGTCTGACATTTAGTGCTTGTGAAAGGTTATGTTCCTTCCAAAACATTAGTGGCATCTAAAGGAAGAATCTTTTCTTTTAGGATTCCAAGATACTTCTGATCTACCACGGTGAGGGGCAAGCTTAAGCACAGGAACTGAAGACTGTAAATTATTTGTGCAAGTATTGAGCATCGTTTAAGACTACGCACACGTTTTCCATATTGTGCTTGTAGTAGCAGAAATGTCTCCACATGGCTTTCTACACCATTTTGTAAAAAGTGCTTCAGTTTGAAGACAAATTTTCTTTGGTCCATTCATATTGCCAGGATGCCCAGGAGAAGAGTGCCATACAACACGCAACAATTTAAACTTGGACTCAGAACAAAGCATTAGCTCTAGGGATGTGTGTGCTCGAGGGCAGTGTTAAGGAAAATTCTGAGCTGTACAGTAGTCACCATCAAAATTAGACTCATAAGAGGGGAACTTTAGCTTTTCTACTTGTGGAATTAGTAACACAGGACCAAAGACTGACTTGGAGCATTAAATCTTGTCTCCTAACATTCAGTACAAACAACACCACTTAACTCCTTTCCAAAACTGTTCTACTTTCATATCAAGTCTGTATTAGGCTCTGGCAGATCCTGCTTCCACTTCTTTCTAAACGGATTCAGAATGGCTCTGAGACCCTAGATTCCTTCTTAAGATCAAGTGGAAAGTCCAGCTTTGAAGCTAGACCTTAGAAAATGCCGATATACTGAAACTCCACACAACCGCAACAGAAGACCATCAATATGCCACCTTTTACAAAACCACTTTATTTAAACTGGTCATAAGACTCTTAATTCATGCTGCTGCAATAAACAGAAATGGTAAAGAAGCTATTCAGGACAGAGCTGAAGACAACGTAGGAATAGTTTGAAACAATCTTTTCTTCAAGGCAAGCCACTGGATCTTCAGTTCAGTGGGTGCTGAAAGCAACCACTAATCCCCTTCTGCACCTGCCCATACAACTGTCTCTCAATAACGTAAGAATCTCCTGACCGTGATGTTCTTGTTCCTAATGCATTTAAGAAAGTTTAATATAATTTGGTGACTTGTTCCTCGTATTTCTCTTTGCCCTTTCTGCTTCCACTCTGAAGTATTATTGCATTAGAAAAACTGTGAGATCTTCACCACAGGATGAAATAAGAACAGGAAGATAAAATATTGCTCATTAAAGAAAATATCAGATGTTTCTGCAGAGAACCTAGCTGATGTATTTTTTCCATCTCAAATATTTTTTCCCTGTTTTTTTCTTCTTTTTTAAAGCTCCACTACTCATACTGTAGGTTTTTTTCTTCTCCTAAGACCACCTTTTTCACATCTCTGCTTCCTACACCAAACACAACTAAAGCAGTCTGAACACTAACCTAACTGCTGAGGAGCAAGGGGATCAGCAAGGTGAGATTTATCTTGCCTTCTTCAAAGATTTTCTCTTCTGAATGTTGCAGCCCAGGGGCACGGCGTGTTTCACAGCCACCCTGTGGACCGTGGTGCCCTCAAAGTAACACTCCTCTGCATGATACTTCGAGAAGCTCACCTTTTCAGATACAAGAAATTCTTATTTCAGGTCTTGCTGTTGTCTCAACTAAGTCATTTCCTAACAAAATCTTAATTCTATTGCCTGAAAAATATTTTCATCCACTTCAACCAAGTGGGAGTTCTTGTGACGCCTCTGAGAATGCTGAAGATGCTCTAACTACAATGTAATTTCCTTCTTTCATTACTAAAGAGATTTTTAATAAAGAAAACTATTCCCATCTCTGACTGGCATTTAAAATCTTACCCAGGAAGGTACAGTTAGTAGGCTGTCATATGATCTGCATTCCTGTGACTGCATGGAAACCTTTAACACTGATGTCCCCAAATAGTGGAGCATCAGCCATGAAACATCCCATCAGCATCCAGTAAGTGCTGCCAAATTTGTTGGGGGTAGCTGCAAGTTTTCTACTGAAATTATTTCTTCAGTAGTCCCACAAGATATTAGTAACTAATTTCAAGAGCAAATACTACACATCTGACATTTTGTTTCAAGACTGCAGTTTTTTTAATTTTTTCCCTTTTTATACTTTGAGGGGGGAAGATATTCACTTAGTTTAATCAATTATTCTTCTAGTTCTTAATTGCATACAGCTTCAGTAGTTTTTCCAAGACCACATTCTCCATGAGGCTTATGAGAGTCTTGTAGAACAGACATGACAACACTAAAAGCAGCAAAGCAACAACCATACATGAACCAAAACCTCTTACCACTGTTAACTGGGCCTGAATAATGCACCAGGAGGTGGTAAATGCACAGAGGTCACCAGTGACTGAATGGCATTTCTTGGTATTTGATTAGTTTTACATTCTTGCATGGGACTATGGGACACATTTCACTCCTCAGGTCCATTGGGAATGCAGAGTTCAAGTAAAGTGAGTGAGGTGGAGTGAGATATGCTTTATATTTTGTATAATAAAAACGTGAAGAATCCATGCAGGATACTAGCCTAGCTATTTCTACTGCAATTTCAAATTCCAGAAAAGTTTTCATCTTCATAAATATTTATTTTAGATTGTACAAGATTCACTTTGGTACAGAAGACAATCACTGACTCTGTGTGTGATTTATAAATCCCATGCATCCAAACCTTGAAACACCTATCCTGCAGGGTATACAAAAGCAAACTCCCTGCGCAGGAAGAAGCTGCACAGACTGCTGCTAAGTGAAAGGATGGCATATGCTATTCATTCTCCTCAACCTCCTCTTCAGTAGATCAGGTAAACAAACAAAAAGTAAATGTTTTAGAGAACTTTTTAATTATTCAGATTGTTCAGATCTCCTTGGTGATGATAAAGACAACATAAGAAGAATATTCATGTTCTTAGTAATGTTTTTAGAGTCTGATCCTGCTGAGGATCTTACAGCAAATACAGTCCCCCAGCAGAGGCAGTAAGTGATTGGAAACCCTTTCTGTGACTTCGCATCAAGTATCCTCAGCAGTGTTTTTACATGTGCAGCTCAGCAGGTCTCTTTACAACCAGGCACGCATAGCCTCTCAATTAGTATCACGTAAAAATGCCCTCGGTATATATCTGTACGCTGAAGAGGAAGGAAATCACAGTCTACATTCAGTCTACATTTGTCTCAAAAAGCAGTGATGTCACTAACAATCTTTTACTTTACAATTATGGCAAAGACAGAATAATCACACAGTTGGTTACCAAGGCTCAGCCAGCAAGCAGACACTTTCTAAGTGACCATAACTGTATTATGTTCCATTGAGAAGTCATACCCATATTTTCAGTAAAGTAGTTGTAAAGGAGATGAAAAAGAATATTTGTAACGAACAAGCCAGCCTTTCCAGCTAGAGATCAAAGCTAACAGTGAATCAGCATTCATTTCATCAAGTCCCTGGAGCAGATTTCCCCCCGCTCTGCTCATAGCATACCAAAACTTTCTATGTGAGCTGGAGCCATTTCGCCTTTCACCAACATGATTAGCAACGCAGGGTAGAAGCAAAATGAGTTGGATTTTACTTAATAGAGAGGGAATCTCTAAGACTGTCAGAATACAGGAAATACCTATTTCAACCTCCTAGCATCAACGGTTACTTGAGGTATCTGAAAAACCTTTCAATTAGATCATTAGCATGACAACTTAATTCAGCTTCAGGTAAAAGCTTTCACAGCTGAATTAGAAATCCTACAACATTCTTACCTCAGCACTATATCTGAGGGCACTCTCTCTTTCACTGATGGGAGCAACAAATCCACCCACTAAAAAAGAGATGGCTACTTAGATAGACTCAGATATGACTATATCTGAACCTTTCACTAACATAGGTAACTTGTAGACTTATACATACTAATGTACATGTATGCACTCAGACCTCTTAGCTTTAACTGTTGTTCAAACTACATATTACAGGTGTGCACTGGTTTGGCTGTGAGATGGTTAAACCTGTAATTGGCAGCCACTTCAGAAATGTGGACATACAGTCCTTTGCCATCTCCAAATGGCATTACAAGCTCTTTTTCTTTAAATAATTAAGACTGGATAGTCAGGTAATAAGATGAAAAGGCAGTCAATGAGAATTTTCCAGTGAAGTGTAAGTCTCATTATATTGATCTCCATTGTGCTCATTTCTACAGAAAAAAAAAAAAAAAGGCACTATAAAGTAGATAGCATAACACAATATGCAGAAAGCTTTAAACAAATGTGCTTCCTATCCACATTAAAATAAAAATGGGAGGGGAAAGAACAAGTGCAAAAACCACAAGAATGTTTACAGGAGACCTAAAATGTTAAGATACCAATATTCTGTTTATGCTGCGGTTTCAGATACTGGTTTATCCTGTGCTTATGGACACTGCAGCTCAGAGGCAATATATCTCCAGCCTTCTTACACTTTATGTTCTCTCTTTGCAGATGCCTCTAAAAAGAAAGACCATATTGAGAGATCCAGGATGATCTCAGAGCTGAGTACACTCAGGAGAAATGGCACAAAGCATCTAAACCAAGAACATTCCCAGAAGTCTCTGCAGCAAAGCTTCCCAGAATTCAGATGTTCTATAAGAAATTAATGAAAACAGAACCTTTGTCCCAACCAGGGCAGGGGAAAGGGAACAAAAGGTCCTCTTAAACTTTGTTTTGTGGTATAGACACATAAGCAAGCACAAGGAAGAGCATTGCTGGCGCGAATCTGTCATTCTGCCTCCGGCAGAGCACAAGAGGTATCAAACAGTGGCATGAATACTGATCACCTAAACTGAAGTAAAAGGGAGGACAAGGGAATGAACAGCTTGGAGTAAAGACAGGGATGACAAACTGTGAGGCAGATGGGCATATAGCACTCTGTGAAGAAGCAGAGCAGTACTCACTCACTGAGCCCAATTCTGCCTGCATTTTTTCCTGAACCCCAGTGCAGCAGCACAGACTCATGCCAAGAGCATCCCTTACTTGAAGGGCTTAACAACAAATCAAATAAAAACTATCAGATATCAGAGACTTGTAACCCTGTTGGCTGATGCTTCATTGTTGTTTTCTTTTCCTCAAGACTTTAATTATTTGCTAATTCCTCCCGGGAAATCTGTGTCCTAGTTTTCTAAGGAAACATAGGACTACATAATTACATAAAACTGACTACTTCACAGTTAAAGAAACAAACCTTGCAAAAAAAAAAAAAAAAAGTCTGTGAGCTGTAAATGATAAACAAGTAGAAGCTAACGGCATAAAGATTAAAAAGATGGATTTATTATTCAAAGCATTAATAAAAATGAATGCAAAATAAAATGTAAAATGCATTTACATCATGTTAGGTTCACTGTAATTTTACTTTGATTTTGAAATGTGCCGTACTCCTTGGATCAGGAGACAGCACATTTCTCCATGATGTGGAT
This sequence comes from Gallus gallus, assembly GCF_016699485.2. NCBI lineage: Eukaryota > Metazoa > Chordata > Aves > Galliformes > Phasianidae > Gallus > Gallus gallus. Next base: position 47,110,387 of record NC_052535.1, on the reverse strand, counting down.
TTTCATTTAAGTTGGTCTGCTTTCATACACCCTTCTCTACAGACTTAAAAAAAGAAAAGAAAGAAAAGAAAACGAATCTGATGAAAAGTTTGTGAGCTATTATGTTTGCAAACAGCTTTAAAATGCAAGCGTCTGCCATCTGTTACACAAAGGTCCCTTCCCATTGCCCGCTCTATGGTTGAAGTAACAGAAGGACCATACTGCAAGCTCAAGAACTCAGCACCCTTGTTCACTTTCTGACCAAGCACCCTAATGAACAGCAAATCATTGGTTAAACTGATATGTCGACTGAAGTCCCCAATATTGTGTCTTGGCCTTTAGTATCACTTTGTAACTTCACCAAGAGCAGGAGGAGGGAGAAGTCTGTTCTAGTTTTACTCCTGCATTTATTCTGAGGGCATTCTTGAGCCAACACTTGCTTCAGGTTTACTCCAGATTCCCTACTATTGTCTAATACCTGTAGTTTTAGTATGGGAAAGATGACTTGGGATGTCACCCATCTTTAACATACTTTCTTGTCATCCCACATGACTCAAAGACAGGCTATGCAATTCCAAAATGCAAATCTACCTCTGTCTTAAATCAGGAAGAGATAAAACACTGGGCTAAGGTAGCTGATATACTCAATAGTCAGCTGTAGTGTGTTTATAAGGAATCAACTTGTGATACACCTTGGCAGACTACTTGTAGAACCACTAATAGTGATAGAATGTATTATTCATTAAATGTCTTTGTTTTTAAGAATAAGGATGTGCTTAATTTACCTGAGGCTATGCAATAAGAATTCCCGAACATCATATTTTTGTGCTTCAAAGCAGCTGCATGATGTCTTCAGCAAGACTGTTCCAAAATGCCTGCCCAGCAGCTAGACAGGCACATATGAAACCAGCTTTATTTACACAGGGTAACTTACTTCTACAGTGCTCCCATAAAAGGAACTGAAAGTAGAAAGAAGCTTTAAGGAGATTCAAACTTGATTGTGCTCTCTTACTGGCAAAGTGATGGGACAGCTTTAAAAAATAAAGAACAACACAAACGATTAAGAACTATTCACAAAGTTGGTTTAAAGAAACAAACTCAAAACAATCATAAAAGTTCTTGCTGAGTAAGACAGAACTACTTACTATAAGGAGAGTTTCATGGAGCGCCATTCACTTTTCAAGCAAGAAGTACTGATTACTATAAGTTTAAAGAAGCTTTTTTTTTTTTTTTTTGGCCTGACAACATACAAATTTACTTTCTGACACTGTAAAGTTGACAGCTCAGAAGAGAGAGGACAGGCTACAGATTGGGTCACAGCTGTACTTTCAAGCAGAAAACCAGAGGAAGCCTTGTTAGATATTGATCCAAATTAGTTAGATTAAACCATAAAACAAAACCATTACCTAATAAAAGTCTTTCAGACAGGCTGCAGCTGAGCTTTCAGAAATGTAACCATTCTCAGCATTAGATAAGAGGAACCAAAATGACTCTTCCTACTCTTGGATAAGAACCACTTTGTCAAGGTAGCAGAAGACATATGGAGGTAGACAGGCCTGAAGACAAGTGACATTAAGAGTGCTATGATTGTACTTTAAAGAAAAACACCTACACCCCCCAGATGCACAACCTTGAGAGTCAATTGGATCATGCTCCAGGTAGCTCCAGTTGTATGTTTTAGAATGGACAGCATGGGTAGGAGCCAAGTTTGGCCTTAGAGCTTCTCAAATACAGCAGAGCAAGGAGCAGGAAGATTATGCTTGTGTTAGGATATACATTTCCCTTCATTTTGACACAGTCAGATTTAAGCCAGCCCAAGTACAAGATGACTACAGATTCATAGAAAATTAAAGTCAAGGGCTATAGAATATACAAAAGCAGTCCATGTCAGCACTGTAGTCAGATTTGTCTCAGGTGTTTAGCATCCTAATACAAGAGTAGCATTATAGCAAATCTGACAGAACAACAAGAAAATACTATTATTTTGAAGAAAAAAGGTGCAATTTTCTGCTCAGTTTATATGGAAAGAGCTAAGACAACATCAGGGATGCCTTAGCCCACTTCTTTTTGCCTAACCAATCTCATGCACAGGATAGCATCAGTACCTGTGGTAGATGTGAGCAAAGTACAAAAAAAAAAAAAACAACCACCACATCTTTGCTGATTCATAACTGTAAAACCTGTGTTAGCTCTGCATTAATGGATAAAAGCCTCTCCCCTGTTTACTTTTGACCTTCAGATTGCCATTACAGAATGACACTTAACAGACCCAAATTCTGCCTAGGAGTAGTAAAAGGTAGAGGAAGAGAACGCAGACTAATACTTCAAAAAGAAAAAGACAAAAACACAAACCATGACATTTACAATTCAATATGTTGGCAACATTCATTTTTGTGAGAAATGACAATATTCCATTCTGCATTCCTCTGTTCTTGAGCCAGGAGAGTGCACAGGAGACCAAAGAAAATAAATACCAGAAATTTTGACTTCTGAATGTTTTCAGTCTTCTAAGAAGAAACACTACATTTCAAGATTCAGAGTAAGCATTCTCCAAACCCACAAAGTTACTAAAAAAAAAAAAAAATTCATGACTTTCAGAGCACAAGATACCCATTTTGATGGTTCTATTTCTCCCTTTATGCTCTGGTATAGTCTTGCATCTACAGAGGATGCAGGGTGTCTAGATTTTCAGTCTTAGGGGATAGGAACACAAAATTGAAAGTATATTACTGATCATTCACCTAAAGGCTAGGCTTCCCCAGTCTTTGTGAACAAATTCCTTCTCCTCTTGTTCCCCAGACCCTCAATTCCTCACCCCTCCTCCGGAGCTGGTCGTGGCATCTCTGCAGAGCAGACACAGCTTGTGAGCCTGCATGTACACAACAACCTCTAGTGATCAAACAGGTAACTACAGATTATTCAGACAACAGTGACTTAGTAGCCAGACTGTGGGATCTCTTTCTCATTATGTAAAAACAGTTGGATAACATTTGTGAAAAAAATCCAAGGCATTCGTAACATCTAGGATGGACAGCAAGTACTGGCAACACTCACAGTAAAACTCTTGTAAACTGAACACTTAAAAAAGCAGTTATATATTGAATAAGAAAACCAAAAGCAGATATATTTTATGTATAGGTATACAATTAAATCTAGGCCATCCTGTTTCTCGTGAAGGAATAAGAGCCTGAAAACTCACAGTCTCCACCTAAAGAGATTTTGTTTCCCCCAGCAGGACAATAGCAGAAGAGTTGAAAAGCGGTAAGGTCAGGAAGCACTTCATTACTTCTTAGGAGACAGAATAACATGAGCAGATTTCTAAATAAATCCTTCATTACTGTTCATTAACTGTTCATCAAGAGCTTGATCTCCAAATTAATAGACAAATCTTATTGTTTATAACTCAGCTTTTGTACCAATTGCTTCCAGTCTGTTTACACACAGACTGTAAGAAAAACAGCAAATAACATTCATACATTTTCATAAAGTGTTTTTAGCTTTATGGATGAGAAAGGACTTTTTAAATAAAAAGCATTGCTTCTGAACATGTTTTTCAAACAGAGTCTCCCACTTCACAAGAACAATTTCCAATTAGTGGCACAAGGCTCCTGTCACTGAACATTCCTGCACTCCCTAGAAAAGCATGCTTCTTGACACACTCAGGAGGAATTGCACTCTGGAAGAAACTTTTACTAATTTATCAACTACAGAAGCAGCCTAAGATGCATAGCATTTCAGCCAGCTGACTTTTGGGCATGGTTTATTTCAGCTAACTTCAGAAGACAGTCCCAAATCTGCCTCAAGTTTCAGCTATGCTCTGCTCAGCTGTTTAGCCCCTTCTAGCAATGGGCTTATGCGGTCCTTACTACAGTGGTATAGTCAACAGCAGACTGTGTTGATAGCCAGACATTTAAGAAGGTCCCTAACAAATCCTGAACACAGGCATCACCAGTTCTTATTGGCTTATGATTTTCTCAGTCGTAATACTATTTATACCATTTCACTAAGCCTACATTTCCATTCATCTATACAAAATAAACCAAAGGAAGGAAAATACTGAGTAAGTTAAAAAAGCAAAAAACTACAAAGGTTTGTAGAGATTACTAGTTACAAGGTACTGAATAACTTAAATCCTCAAGAAAGACAAACTCCTACATTCCTCTAAAATATACATGCTATACTAACCAGAGGATATAATGTTTATTTCTCTGCAGAATCATTAACACAGACCCAAAATAAACCATAAATCCCTACAAGTAATGTTGAATTAGGTGTGTGATGACTGAGGGAAAGACTGAGCACCTGTCCTAAGCAGCTTTTGGAAAGTTCTACAGCCGTCCTTAAGCTCAGCTGACCAAGTTCTCATAACAAGGAGTTAGCAAAATGAGCCCATCTTGCTGCCCCTAAATAAGAGAGGGTAGATGTGGCCCCCTACCCCTAAGAAGAGAGTCTCCAGCTATGATTTTTGCACATGCCAGTGCAAAGCCAACAGACAAAAAAATCTCAACAGCCCACCAAAACAAATCCCACCCTTAAAATATTACACAACTTAAAAAGCTGTCATGAGTTTCTCTCTGAAACAGCAAAGATGTGAAGTACAAGTTCCAGGGAGAAATTGTTTTGATTTTGACACAGCTTACATCTAACAAACTCCTGGGGAATAAGACCTTTCTCTGCTTTCTGCCCATGGGTGCCCACAACACTACTCTTCCTAGACAGCTCTCTTACTCCTTCATTGACATCTTAAAGAAACTTATTCAAGTTTTGTTAACTGCTTTTTTGGGGGAGGACTTCCTTTCATCTCAGAAAACTGTTCCCTACTTTCCAAGCTGCTTACTTCATGTCATAGATTACATGGAAGAATATTACTACTATTATAATCATTTCCTTTTTAAGTGCTATAAATCAGATGCATCCCATTGCAAAGATCACCTTTTTTCCTATCTCTTTTCATTCATGCTTGTATATCATTAGACAGTAAGGAAAGTGTGTGTGTGGCTTTTAGGAAGCAAGTAGATTTATAGCAAGTATATATTAATAAAGTGTGCTTTAATATGTATACTTGTCAAGGTGCTGCAATAGTAAAGTGATTTATAAAACGAAAAATCAATATAAACAAACTCTAGTGAATACATATGATAGATTTATCTGTAGAAATGGATAATGAAAGACTGTCTTTTTGCTGTTTCCAGCATCTACAGGGTACAGTTCTTTTAACATGAAAACACAATTTTGATTATTGCCAATCTAGTACCATTGAAATTTGAATTCTTGTATCCATCAGCCAAGAAAACAACAACAACAACAACAAATTTCCTTTCTTTGCAAATCCAACATTCCTGTGACTTCACAAGGAGCAGGACTGCTGCAGAATGAGCATCATGCTGACAAATTACACTAAGTCATTAACATCCAAAGGTAATTTTCTGAAGAACAGATTTCAGCCAGCTGGCATATTTATATCCTTTCACTCAAAATACCTTTGGAGGTCGGTGTATTCAATACACTGAGAAACAAAATGCCCATTTACAGGAATATTCAAATAATAAATATCCACAGTACTAAGGAATTGTGTGGATCTGGAATTAAACTTTAGATCTACCTCCGCTTAGAAAACCATTACTCTGATAGAGAAGAGAAATTACTGGCCTCCATGATAACAAGCAGTCTTGGGAAATACATTTCAAAGAGCACAAGGACACAAATTATCAACACAAAACAGGCAAAAAGAAAAAAGTTTCAAATGTCAAAGTCACAACAGTCTTAGAAAAGCTGAAATTTTTTTAATGAGTTTCCTCTCTTTTCTATCTCTGCAGGTTACCATCCTTATTGCACTGAAAAGCAAACATTGAAAATTCCCAGAAAAGAAAATAAACCACCATGCCTACTCTTAATTACAGCTTCTGTCAATGTAAACTACAATCTGTGCTGTGGATGAATTCAAATCAAGGGAGAAAAGGAGCCTTAGGATTGTTAGTAAAGAAACTCAGCTGAAACTCATCGCTCTTGAACAAGAATACACCTAATGATACTCTGCCAGCATTTGAGCTATAGGTCAGTTGATTCACCTGACTTCATGGTCTTTTAATTGTTGAGGGACAAAACCCATTTCTTCAACCCAAATGTTGCAGGTTCTTAGTTTTTGTTTCATGCTATGTAGCTTTTAAGTATGTCTGTTCACTAGACCAAGAATGGTGCTATATGTAGAGAGAAACAGTGCAGGACGAGGAGAGGGAATGATAAGGTTGTCATACTCTTTAAGGTGATCAGTTTAAAGCAAAAATTAAGCATATGACCACCTCACCTTGCAGAGTATCTGTCACAACTTTCCAGGCACATTAAGTAAATTAAGAATACAATCATGTTGCAACAGCAAGGACAGTGGAATTCCCTAACTCACAACCCTTAAGCAGAGTATATTTACAACCCCTCTTCACCTACCAGAAAAAAAAAGTCTTGAGCACAACCTTGAAGTTAAAAGGCCTGACAGACACTCAATAAATTGGTTTCAGAGATCTCCAGGGAGAACAGTGCATATGCTTTTGTCTCTCAAAGTGTTAATGGTTTGTTTCACAGTTGGTGTCAGTAGTGGCAGAAGAACATGGCCATAGAGATGGTGGCCTGGTTTTTCTTTTGGCTGTATTTATTTTGCCTGCCTTAAAATTTGTTCTCCCTGTAGCACTGAGAGGCTCTCATGTCAACCAAGATTTCTGGGTGTTATTTTAAGATCAACAAACAACAGTACATATGAACAACACCAAAGGCAGCTACAAGTCCAAAATATAATCCCTAACTTAATAGTTTGTGCATTTCTGCACAGCGTCCATTTTGCACTCTGGAAGCTGGGACTGTTCTTTTATGTATAGATCTCTACAATAGATCTTCTTTTACATATCATATTGAAAATGACAGTTATCATGCTGTAGTTGCTGACTACCAGCCTTTAGTGTGAGTTCTACATAGTCTAATTGGAGAACAGAGGTACTGCATAGGAAAATACACTATTATCTCCTTTTCTCACTCCTTCTGTAAAGAAACCATCTCTGCCTCCTAACTCTTGCCTCTCTAAAATGAAATACCTTCCTTCACATAATACCTAAGGGGAAACAAGCAGGCTGCATCCAACCAGCATCAATACATGGATCACATTGTCAGCTCTTTTGGCTACAGAACATCACATTAGTTTCCCCACATGCTGTCAATGAGCAAATGGTTCCGGATTGTTTAAAAGTCACATGTGATTTGCATAGCAATGCTTTTCCCTGCTTCCTTAACAAGTACTGCTCTGTAAACAAGTGTGAAAATGTCAGACTGATATATTAACATTTGTATTAACAATTAAATTGAAAGATTTCCCTATTTAAATACATTATGGAGACATTATCATCTCAATACACAGTGACTCTTTCTGTAGCATTTTGGTTTACAAAATAAGCTGGTTTTTTTGTTTGTTTGTTTGTTTTAACAAGAACAATTTGGGGCATGTAACTCAAGGTCAAGACCAGACAGTACCATAACAAATCATCTAGACTGCCTAGATCAGAAGTTCACACCCTGTGTAACTACAGGCTTGTCTCAGGCAGATACAGGTAAAGTGTCTAAACTTTCACAAAGTTTATTCTCCATGCAGTGCTTGGAAAAATAAACAATTTTGCTCCTATTGAAAAACAAAGGAGAGGAAAATAAACCCAACAGCAACATCAAAGTGAAAATAGCTTTCTACTGAAACTAGGAAAATCACCAAGCTATGGTTTTGTGACTCTCATAAAACTATGTGAGAGAGACTTTTAAAGATAGATACTCTGAAGATTACAAAGTTTATTCTTCATGCTGTATCTGCTGGAAGAAGATGCAGTAACTTTAAAAACACTATACGTTGTTAGCAAGGACACTTCTACTGACAATTTTTTTCTAAAATCAATTTCCCACTCCTTACTTTAAGCATCTTATCTTAGCCACAAACACCAGCTAAAATACCAAATTGTCCCAGTCATTCTCAAAGAACATCCATCAGTTGCACCTTTCCAAATGAGAACAGCAGGGTAAGTCTGGCACCCTAAACCCATGTCTCTTTCTGGAATTAATGAGCCAGCAGAACTATGAAGCAGAACCAAATTGCTTTATGTGGCAGCAAGGAACACAAAGGTCAGTTGAAGGCATTTTCTACATCCTGAATCTCCCGCTTCTACTACTGGAATCCATGCTGACTGATTTGGCTTCTGTGTGGCAGAGTGGAAGGATTATATCCTCTGATCTACATGTAAGCAGCAGCAAAGACAGAGACCACACATACACTTACTCTGCAAGAACTCCTCCTATGGATGATGTGATTTTCACAACAGAACAGTAATACTTTGGAAGCAAGGACTGACAGCTGAGAAGATCTATAGCTGCTTGACAGGTACAATGAGATTTGCTTTTTGAAATCCCAGCAGAAAATGTTGTTCTGAGAGTCTAATAGTTGGGATGAGATAGAGCAAGACATTACTGTAGTCAGACAAAAGAGCAAAAGGCTAGTTATGCTCTCCAGTGTGCTGGAGAAACCCAGAAAATCTGCAAAGTCAATAGTGATTTTCTGGATTTAAAACGAAAATGCTTAGAGAAGAACTTGCCCACAGCTTCATAACCTTTAGTGCATTACTCCCAAAACACACTGAAATGCATACAGAATACACTGAAATTCTGGTAAGAACAAGAGCAAAAGAGAAAGATAATTAAGATAATAAGATTACTTCAAGGTGAATCTGCATCTGTCCAGGAAGGAGGTATTTTATTTCCAAATCTTTATCTACATATAGATGTTAGGGAGGCAAAACTAAGACTAACAAGACTAACTTCCTTACATGTTTTGATATACAGTACATAGCATAGGAAATGATAATGAATGACAAGTTATATGAATGCAGGCAGCCTCCCCTGCCTGTAATGTATGCAGAGTTCACTTCAAACTTCATCTATTGAATTAACTTCACTAATGTTTTACCACCTTTTGTGACATCATTATAGTTACAGTGCATGTAAAATAATTGTCATGACAACTATCAAGAAGGTGTTATATAAGATCCTCAACATCCATCAAAACACAGAAGTTCACAAACTGTTACCCCTAGGGGTGACAAAGAAAAGCCCAAACCATTATTGCAGATCATTAAAAAAACACCTCTAAACCCAAATTTAAAAATATTCCTAAAAACAGTGAAAATATTTTAATATTTTTAGTAGGATTGCTTTAAATTAATCTAATTAATTTGGGTAGGGAAAGCTCATACTTTCTAAGAATACCTGCTATTGAGGTTACTATGCCCAACACAATTTAAAGCACAACTCCTTTTTCTAGCCCAGGCATGCTTCTGCCAATCATGAGAAGTATTCTTGTTTTCAAGAGAGTGGATAGTCTGAGATTATTAGTTTTACAGTAGCTGGGCCTCCTTTATAAAGTGCTGCTGTGAATGAATTAATGTAGTTATGAACAAATGAGTCATTTTCTGACACATTAAATTAAAACAAGGTCCAGATTTATGAGCTGTGCAGTGGCAGTCAGGATGACATGCACCTTCTAAAACAATTTCTGTTTCTTTTTAATGAAAAATTACAGACCTAGCATATGCCTCCAAACACTGAGAATTTAGTATCTCTACACTGCATACTCTGGGTCCTAAAAGGACTCATTGGAATTACATGCTGACTTCCTTATGCTACTCTGAAGATTTTGAAGGAGAAACATTTTCCTGAAAGGAACGTGGGAGCAGAATGAAGGCAAATATAAATGTATTTGCTACATTTCCATTCTGACTCCAGAGCAGCTCAGTTCATAGACTCTATTTATATTCTGTGGACAGAGAAAAAGGAAAAATAGCAATAAATACAATTTTGCATATTTTTTTTTCTCTATTAATTGCTAAAGAACTAAATCATTTTTCTCACCCTAACAGATGCAAGCCTATCTGAATATTTCTGGATTTGGGATGCCCAACCAGCTTTTGTAAATAATCAGTTATTTACTTGGTTACTCACTTCTGCTAGTTGTTTCATATGCAATTCTTTCAATGTGTGGCTGATTGCCATGCAATCAGCATGACACAAGTGGAAATTTAACAAACTCAACTTCAAAGCAAACTCGTTTTGGAGAATGTTTAAGCATAGCAACCTTAATATTTGATATTTACCAATTCTGTAATTATGTCAGCATAATTCCACTCTTGTACATTTACAGAATATGATCATCAAAAAGACTTCACTTTAGATTTTAATTAAACATCTGTGAGCAAACGTACCTGCTAGTAAATGACATCTCCTACTTCTCAGTTAGAAGAACATTGCAGAAGTGGTGGAAAATTAAATGTTGTCACATATATGCTTCCTTCCCAAGAAAAGTTGACAGAAAGATGAACGGTGTGCAACTGTAAGAAGAGAAGAACCAGTGAATCACTTTTTTCTGTCTTACATAGGAAGTTCCTTAGTTCTATGCTTAAAGTATTTTTTTGTCATGATGTCATTTCATAGGCACTGTAACTATCAAGAAGATGCTACATAAGATTCTCAACTTTCATCGAAACTCAGAAGTTCAAGAACTGCTACGCCTAAGGGCAACAAAGGAAAACTTGGACCATGATCACAGGTCATTAAAACTGTAACTCCAGATCAGCTTATCATCCTATTTCAAAGCACTCAATTTAGTTCATGACAGAACCCATGCATGAATATGCTTGTTTAAGATGCTGGAAGAAGTATACATGGTGATCAGAGACATTCGAAAGAAAATAGTTTGAAATGTAAAATATTTTTATTTTAAAGTTAGAAACAGTTATCATGGTTTTTTTTTTCCCTAAAATTAGAAGGGAGAGAAAATGCAACAAGACGACCTTATTTATTTCTCTCTACCATTCAATCCAAAGAAAAGAAAGTTCAATAAATGCATAGTAGAAATGAAACATCCAGGTTTCTTGGGATTGTATGACGAGTACAAAGATGACTAGCTGGATGGTCTAGGTGGTTCTGTGAGGCCATTTGCAGTCCCTGTGCTTTGATTCTATTCTTAACTTGAGCACCTCTTTAATGTCTAGCTGTAAAGAATGTGTTACAGATGGCAAGGATAACTGGGCAGTTGAGCTCCACTTTGACGCTCATTCCCTTAAAGATAAGGTTGTCCTCTACAATATCATTAGAAAAACAAACGAGAATAGAAGCTACAGAACAGCCACAGATGAGTTTCTGTACAGGCAACAGTGCACACATGAATTCACAGTGTGAATTAATTCCTGCTATGTCTTCTGAATACCGTAATTGACCTTCCACCAAAAGAAAACAAAACAAAAACAAAACAAACACAAAAAAAAAAACCAACAGAAAAAAAACCAACAAGAAGAAAAAGAACAACTATGAAAAGCAGATTATTTTGGCATTTCAGAGCAGCAGAACAGAACTTGGCTTATAATCAAAGTTTCCTACAGTATCACTGAGTTTCTCATTTTCTTATACTTTCTCACCTCTTGAAATGGTGATCAACTCAGAAATCAAGGCCCCCTCAGATTAAGGGTAAAATATAACATATGCTACTTTGCCGCTCTCTCTTGAAAAGTAAAAGCTAAACAACACAGTTGACTCTGTAGTGACAAAAGAGAAAAGAGAATAAAATCACTTATTTATAAAAACAATTTTAGAAGACCTTCAGAGTGATAGAAATAAGTTTGTATCAGCTGGCACGACTCCTCTGACTAGTGTTTTACTTCTCTAAAAATCTAATCCTACAATTCAGGGGAGAGTAGCCTGAAGTATAACACCAGCCTGGACTCCACCTCGTAGGAAACAATTGGACGAAAGCCAACCACATTGCAACTGTGCTGAATTTAATTGTTTAAAATATTGATTTTTTTTGCAAGCTTTCAAATTTCTCCAGAAAACCTTAGGGAAAACAGTGCTGCATTTGCTCATTTGCAAGGAAAGAAAATATAAACATAACTTCTTTTTATATCTGAGATTAAAAACATCTGTATATGGTGTTGATGTCTTGTTTTCCTAAATTTCAGACAAACTGTGACAACACAAGGAGTTATGACTTGCTCCATTGCTGTGGTTTAACCCCAGCAACACCCAGATGCTCACTTATTTTCCTAAGGTGAGACAGGGAATCAGAAAAGTGAAAGCACAAGAAATCATGAATTGATGTAAAGACACTTAACTTGGTAAAGAAAAAGTTGCACATTTAAGCAAAGCAAAACAAAGAATTTATTTGCTGCTTTGCATCAGCAGGCAGATGTTCAGCACCTTCTAGGAAAGCAATACACTCATCACATGTAGTGGTTTCTTGGGAAGATGAATGCATCGCTCCTAACATCGCCCTTTTTCCTCCATCTTTACTCCAGTTTTTATTGCTCAGCAGGGTGCCATATGGTATGGGACATCCCTCTGGCCGGTCTAGGTCAGCTGTCATTGTTCTGTCCCCTCCCAGCTTTTAGCATCTATCCCCCCACAAGTACTCACTGGCAGGGTAGCATGAGAATCTGAAATATCTTTGGCTCTGTGCAGCAACAAAACCCACCAAAATACACATTATCCTCCAGAGTGCCATAAAATCCAGGGATTTTCTCTATATACTCCGCAGCGATGTTATGCTTTCTGAATATACATCTGCGCACATTACATACTGAAAATCAAAAAGTCGCAGTCCTTAATAAAAATATTAAATTACATTTAACATAGCATATTGAATAAGATTGCTCTTATTAGTTACTTGGGATTACTGAATGGTTTCCAGTTTACCTGGGATACTGAAGGCAAGTCTGAAGACAGACTGAGTCAGATATCGAATAGTCATCACCCTTCTGGCACTTGAACGACTTAGATTTCTAAAGGTGCTCATCTAGCATTTAAGTGGCTCAACAAGAAGCTTAGAGACAACATGCACGACTTGATCTGAACATCTAAAAACTTTACTTGTTTAAGTAGGTCTAAGCTTTTTGAAGTACCTATGCAGTGTATGGCTTCAACGTTTAAAGCCTAGCTATCTTATGAAATTGCCTGCTGTATATATCTCAGATTTTCACAGCTGAGGTTTTTTCCCATATGCTTTCACGACTGCTCGTATCTCCCTAGGTCCAGTTGCTTCCCTCACAGGTGTTGTTTGTGGTCCAGTAGGCTTCTCTTAATAAAAGTCTCCTCAGCAGAGACTGTGAAATGAGGCAGCCAAGCAGGGTTATAAATCACTACCTCTCCTCCCAACTCTGAAAAGAATGTATCTGATACTTTCTGGACTGGGCTTTAGATCTTTTGCACACACTCTGACACTTTAATATCTAGGTCAGCCCCCCCCAATCAACTTTAAAACAAGGCTGTGTACATTTACATTTTACCTGCCCTTTGTAAATAAAGGAGTTACTGCCACTCTGACAGCAAGAGACTACCAGCTGTTTCTCACAAAAACTTCCAGACAGATAAAACTAATACAGAAATATCAAATATTTTCAGCTAACCAATAGACTCACTCATGGTTATGTTCCTCTGATTGAAACCTACCTAACAACAATATGATAATTTATGAATGAAAATGTCACTTCAACTTCATAGAGCTCCCTAATAAAAAATACTGTGAACACTGGAATCCCATCTTGCTACCTTAGCTAAATTCATACCCTTTTTACGGAACTCTGAAATATGGCCCTGGAGTATGACTATTCTTCTTGCAAATTGCAAAATAATGATAAATTACCAAATACTCTCACATTTGTTCCATGTTCTTTTCATGATACTGAAACTATAAGTGACATAGATGAGCCTCCGAATACAATGAAACTAGCTGTGCTTGGCAAATGAATGATTCATGACAATATGCATCTTCACTTTACCTAGCAAAATAGCTCTGTAAGGTAACAGTGTTTTTCCCCTGCTGGACACAGGCACATTTATCTCTAAATATTGTGATGCAGGGCTGACATTTCATTTAATCATGCTACCTTGTTGCACCCTGTAATGTGCTGTAACAGAAAGATGCACTGGAGTGACAAGCTGTCACCTCTAATAAAAATATATAGAAATAGATGTGCTTTCATTTGAGGAGGCAAACTGCTAGTTCATCCAGAGGTGTGCAAGCAGAAGGCAGTGCTGCCAACATACCCTACATCACAGATGGGGAATTTGAGACTATGAGTGATATAATGATTTGCAAAAGTTCATTTACCTGCTCAGTGCAGAGCTTAGGTCCCAAATCAGATCTTCCTACCTTCCCCCAGAATGAACCATTTAATAGGTTCTGTATCTAGTAATGACAACAAAAATAAATCAGAACTAAGCTTTGCTTGTGAATTAACTGCAGTTTGCTCAGCTGTTTTCTGGCCAAAATTAATCCAGTTATTCCCTTTACAATCTGCCTATAACATTGCAATCAGATTTAGAAGGGTCTCAAAAAGGGAGAGCTACGCTAGCAAGGCTTGAAAGAGGGGTCAGTCTGTCTGAACAAATCACAGTGAATAGTGTCTTCCAAATGATTTTCATGGACTTTCTCGCTTCTACTTACAAAATGAAACGAATCTATTTTAACAACCAGAGAAGTACAGTAATCTCATGCTAGGAGATGAGGTGTCTGAGGCCATGTCTAAACATAAAACATGCTTCTTACAGGAAGAAATCATTTTCAACTTATGTTCATGAGAGGCACTGGTGTGGTGGTGCAGCAAGGTCATGGCATAGCAGAATTCCAGCACCTGTGCATTGAACTCAGTAGCACTGTAGCTATAAGAGCGTGATCATAGTCTGTGTTTGCATGGTATATTGCATTACAGTTTGTTTCCATGTTCCTTGTATGACAAGAAATGAAGACAGATGCTTGACACCTAGTCACTGCAGGAGGGTCTCCTCTGAAAGCACAGGGTATGTCACATAGACTTATTGTAACAGCATGAGAAAAAAAAAAAAAAAAGATATCAAGAGGCCTTTTATTCCTCCCTTAATGCTTACTGCTGCTTTCTACCTCCTGTAATCAAGCCTACATCTCTTTCCACCCGTGTGTTCGTTAAGAGACATAATTCCACTTTCACACATTTCCCTTCTTAAGACTTCATTGTCATTTACTGGTTTTTTTTTTTTTTTTTGACCTTTAACTGTGCAGGTCTTGAGATTGACGACAGTGAAAATTCTCTTCCTTTATTCTGTTACTCACACGTAGTCAGATGTTTTTTCCTGTGCTATATTTTCTATCAAAAAAAAATGACAGTTCAACAAAAGAAAAGTGTTCTGTGGAGATTATCTTTGAAACAAAAATTGAGAAAAATGTTAAAATTGGTAAAAACATTTGATTTTGATCTTTGAGGTACAAAACATTTTAATCCTCTATTTTGAAATTACTTTTCATTTCAGGATTTTCTTTACTTGATATTTATAAATTAATTCAAAGAAAAGCTTCCCCAAATCAAGTGCAATATATTCATTTTTCAACCTTAATGCGGTACTTGAGGGACAGCTGAGTTAATAGAGAATTTACAGAAGAAAAGGCATTTCCAAATTACGAAACAGCTAAAGACACAGCCTCTTATGCAGTGCTTATGAAAAGGAAAAAGACACAGCAGTAATATTTCATGAAGTGTGCTATCATTCTCGTAGCTAAAAACTGAAGGCTATTTAAATACCAAATTTGCTAAGGGCTACCACACAGCAAGATAATTGTAGATCCTTTCAAACATTAGTAAAATTCCAACAAATGCTTACATGCTGAAGCATACGGTTAGTGTTTTATAAAATGTTCATCTTCCCCTAAGTTTTGAAAAACAATTGTTCCTCAAGTAAAACACAGCTATGAAGAGAAAAGGTGAAAATGAGTAAACTTCTCTCAGGTCCATGAATTAAATGCCATCTATGCCAAAATTCTATATACAGGATGACAAACTTAAAAAAATTACACATGAAGACAGAGAGAACATCAGCTTACTAATTTAGTTAGATATCTAGAAAAAAAAACTAAGAAAACCAAGCACCCTGTTTTTGAGGAGGAATTACTTGATCAGCCAGATAGATACAGAAACTTATGTAAAACACTAATAGAGTGTGTAAAACTCTTCAAATTGATACTAGGTTTTAGATGTTTGAGTCCAAGCCATGTCTGTGAACCAGTGAATTATATTATATTGTGAAGGATGACAAAACCAGACAAACAGAGTTTTGAAAAAAGATTAATAATGTGAGGCATGAAAACATGTCTTATATTTGAATGTGTTGAAAACAAATATTGAGAAAGAGCAACCTCTTCTACCGGTTGCTCCTCAATTATTTGAGGTCGAGCATTCAGAATTTGGCTAAGGCAGAATTAGTACTGTTCTCAAAATTGGAATGATAATCCATTCATATTTCAAAGAGTAACACAAATTAATTTCTAAAGAAGAATATTTCTAAAGAAATCAACAAGTGCAGAGAGAAAGGTTCAGATTTTGGAATACAGAATGCAAGCAATTGATACTTATGTTTAAGATGAAATGTTGCCATGTGCCAACTTGATAAAAATATTGGAAAGGTAGGAATTCTCTGAATTTCTGAGTGATGAGGGAAACGCATAGGGATTTATGCTTATTGCTCATTTTCCCTCTTCCTAGTCTCAGTTTTCTGCTTCATTCTTTCTTTTCTTTCATTTTTCACCTTTCTTCTTTCTTTAACTCTTCCCTTTCTCACTTAGTGCTTCTCACTACTTGTCTTTCTAACCACCCCTAATCTCTTATTCTTTTCTCTTTAATCTTTTAGGTAATTCAATATTACCTAAGGTTGTGCAAAAGAAACTTTTATGAGATCTAATTACCTGAGCCAACACAAATATACACCAGTGATCTCTGTGAAGTGCTGATGTCCTAAAGGTAGATCCTTGCACTAAACCCAGGTAGGACATACACAGTCAGAATTAAAGGCCCAGTAAGGCTGGCAGCAAGACAAGCGTTTTGCTTCACTCAGAGACTCTGCTGATGCTTCTCCAGCAAAGAAGTGGTAGAACTTGGCACAAGCTTCTCAGAAGTAAATATGCTGATGGGACAAAGACAAAGAAGCCGATTTCTAGAAAATATTGATGTATTTCGTCATAGGACATCTTATGATGTGCTAAGATCTAATTCAATTCCATTATCTTTGAGAGTTCATCTTACTCTAAATGTGAAATTCATAGTCAGAATAATGCCAAATATCTCCTATTAAATAGGAATTCTGATAAAAATTCAGCACTGACTAATTATCTAATGAAGAATTACAGCTGCGAATGATGATGCTCCACAGCAGGCAGCAGAGAGCCCATATTATCACAGAAGTCAGAAGCAGAGGCCTGAACAACAGCGTTCATAATTCATAACCACAGCCTATTATTTAGGATAAAGCTTTCCCCTCTAAAGAAAAAATAATGACAAGTGCATTTAGCCATGAAGAAGGCAGACAGCCTGCATCAGGAGTCCTCTTGTTCCAATTTATTTTTAAGAAAGAATAAGAGCTCCATTTTTAAAATCAATTATTAAAATGAAATTACCATAAGGGAAAGAAACAGAATGAAATTCTGGTCCAAGTGAAGCCAGTGGCTGTTGCGATAAATAGGACCAAGATTGATCTCCATAACCTCAATTTCTGTTTATAGCACAGAAAGCCAGCTTTCACCAAGCTAGGAACATCTAGCTATTCCAACCCTGCTGTTTATTATCATTGTATTGCTCTCCTATCAGCAGATCATCTTTTTTTCACCTTTATGGGCCTCTGCCTGCAGAGAGATCATTTTGTTTCCTCCTGCTAGCTAATTTCCAGTTAGTGATTTGTGTAGGATTGACAGACCTGTAAAAGAGCATTCTGCCAATCAGAAGTAGCTCATGTTGTCATAAAAGATCTTTGTGCATGCACCGTCTATATACAAAAAGAGTCTCAGATGCACTTCTTCAAAGACAACAGCACTCAGTTTTGTTTTGTGAAAGAAAAGAGGAGAGAAAACTAAGGGAACCTCTAATTTAGCCAGCTGTGTGCTCTCAATTTGCTGGTTAAGGAGACAAGTGATCACTTTCTTTCCAACTGCTCATTAGAAATAAGGTGAGATTGCAAGGGCTGGTCTTAAAAGCCTGATCTTAAGTCTGGGATTGAGTCAATTGCCTGCTGGATAAACAGCGTAGAAACATAACAGAAGGAAAAGAACTTAAGAATATCTTCCATATCCCACTTACTGCTCTTGCAGTGAAAACTGCTGTGCACTGGGCTAAAAATCAGGGTGTTTTGTGTTTTTTACATTTTCTTTCACCCTGTTGATCTTCCCCAAGTGTCTCATATTTCTCGAGCTGTCACCCACGGTAGCCTTGCCCAGCTTTCCCAGTATTTCCCTTGGCTTTTCATTTTTTTCTTTATTCTGTTGGAAAGTGACTGACATGAAAAACAAATAGAACCCATCACTGCTAAAGGATAAAGTATCAGCATGCCAACAAAATTCTAGGGAAAATTAGTTACAGTCCCTGAATTTGAGGGACTTTGCATAATTCTTTTTTTGTGCGTGCAGTTCATCAGTGTTTTTGTTGCACGCTGACTTCCTATTTGTCTTTGAATAGATAAAGAGGTTATGGCAGTGCAGCCAAATCATCTTGTACTCTGCAGTTCAGGCACCATGTACCTCTCTCTCAAATCTCATCTCTGTGGGTAGGAAGAGGATGTCCCTTCTGCCCTTGCTAGTCTACATCATGATTATGTTCTGAAAGGGAGAAATTAAGAGCATCTTCTACTAGGTCCCTCTAGTAAAAATTAGGGCACACAAAGAACTCCTCAAACCTTTTTCTTTTTTAACCCATTATCCCTCACCAGGCAGCAACGACATTACATACAATTCAGTCACTAAACCTAACAGTGAGATTTTAATGAATGTTTTGTACTCTTTAGAGCAGGAAAAACTGTTCACCAAGCATTTCAAAGAAACCTCTCTGCTTGCATCTACTTACTGATTTTTTAAGCGTTAGTATTTATTTCTTGCTTGAAGCTTACATGAATCTTCCTTGACTTCAATTCATTTATAGAAAAAGCAATGACACAGCATATTACAATCAACACTGTAGCAATCTCCCTATAAGCTTCCAATATATACTTTCTATTAATAATCCTTGTATCTATAGTTACTCAATATTTAAAACTTTAAATGGAAGTGCAATATAGTGAGCAACTTCCATTTACAACCTGTACAGAAGCAAAGCCTTTAAAAAAATGTCAAATCAGCCCTTTCAAAGTCTTTTAAAAAAGTATTATTTAATAGAGAATCTTCATTTTATGCCTCAGCGGGGCAATACCATCTTTCTTTATCTTGAACTGTGGAAGGACAAACCTGTAAAATACAACTCCCTCTTTTTTCCTTATTGTTTTTCGTGATTAATGGCATCTTGTGTAGTTTGGTCTACACTGAAAATGCTTTCTACTACGACTGGACTGCAGACCCTCCTTCTGTTGGTGCCATTTACAGTTTCAGAACAGGGCTTATGCATGGGCACAGATATCAGCTTCAGGAGTAAAATAAGGCAAAAAAAAAAGAAAATAATAATTTAAAAAATGCTTCTCTGAGTTCAGAGCTGTGACACTTCAGGACTTTAGTGGAATGTGATTATTAAACAAATAGAAGAATCACCACATGGCCAGCACCCTTTAGCCACTAAAACTTCCTGCTCTGGATTCATGATAATTTCTTGAGGTGTGCTTAGATTTTTGCTGCAATATTACTGTTACCACAGGAATAACATTTCCCCATGTGAATGTTAATGACTAAGCCTAAAGACTCAACGCTACTCATCAGCCTGGTCTACAGAGCACAGTGAGTTTCCAGCAGGCAGCAGGTCTAGCAGTTTTTTTCTGGGGCTTTAGATGAAAAGGAACACAGAAAGAAAGAAGTCTCCAAAGGTCCTCAGGGTCTGTGAGCTTCAGTATGGATGCTCAGTGCTACTTTGGGTCTACCACTTCTGTCTTAAGTGGTTGCTTTGGGTCTTTTGTGTCCCTTTACCATCAGGAGCTTGGGGAAAACCAGTGCTGAAGAACTGCAAAGAACCTGAACAATCTCATGGGCAGGTGAACAGGCCCTAGCAGATATTTTGTCAGAAGACTTTCCCCTACTGAAGGGTACAACTAAGTGCCAAAATGACAACAAATCACATTCCTGGGTAGAGAGAGGAAACAAAGAAGCCATCAAGCCTGGGTTTGTGATTACTTCACCTTCTCCACCTGCCTAGAGTCCTCTGTGGATTATTCTTGACTCTGATCTCTGAAGCTTTTGAAACAAATCAATGTACAGTGTCTAAGGTGAGCACTTTCAGAGATCTCCTTAGCTTCTCCAGCAGGATGCTTTTCCTTTGCTCTTTCCACTTATTCTAGTGACAATTTGCATACCACCATCCCGAACACTGAATTATAGCTGAAGCAGTAGGTGGGGAGGCAGTAAGCATTTTCATTACAATAAATATTGTGCTTCTTTTGCTGTGCTTATTACTTTGAAAAATAAAGATGCCTGTCTCTCAAGGAAGAGCAGGAAGTTATTTTTACTTCACATATTTTAACAAGTACATTCAAATTTAATCTAATTCCCATTTGGATATCACATAATAAGAAATTATTTTTTCATGCTCTGTTACAATTATAAAGGAAAAAAACATCTTTCAGTATCTTATTTTACAGCCTTGCCTTTCTTCCACAACATTTGAATAATATATTATATTTTTACACTCTGCTCCAGCCACTACTGAATCTAGCCTGCCTAAACCCAGAACTATTTAAAATCTTAGGATCATTTAAGTTGGATAAATCCTACGAGATCATCCACTGCAAACATTAACCTTACATTTTTGAGTCTACCACTAAGTTTCATCCTAAGCACCACATCTACACATCTTTTAAGTATCTCCAGTGATGAAGACCCAACTGCTTCTCTGGGTGGTTTGATGCAATGTTTCACAACCCTTTCAACAAAGAAATTTTTCCTGATATTCAACCTAAACCTTCTTTAGTGCAACTTGAGGCCATTTCCTCTTACCTTACTGTCTGTTGCATAGGAAACGAGATTGACTGCTGCCTTGCTGCAACCACCTCTAAGATAACTGCAAAGAGTGATAAGGTACCCCTGATAGCCCTCTTTAGGCCAAATAACATAAGTTCCCTCAGCTGCTTCTCATGAGGTTTGTTCTCTAGACCCTTCATCAACCTCACTGGCCTTCACCTGGGCACTCTTCAGCACCTAAATGACTTTCTTATAATGAGGCAACAAAAGTCACCACAGCAGTCAACATGCAGCCCTACCAGAGCTAAGTACAAGAAGACAATTGCTTCCCGAGTGTTGCTGGTCATGATATTTCTGATACAAGCCAGGATACTATGGGCCTTCTTGGCCACTTGGGTACACCGCTGGCTCACATTAAACCAGCTATAGACCAATACCTTCAGGTTCTTTTCCTTCAGAAAGCTTTCCTGCAACTCTTCCACCAGCCTGTAGCATGGGGTTGTCATGACTGAAGTGCACTTGGCCTTTTTGAACCCCACACAGCAGGCCTCAGCCCCTCAGCGGAGTCTATCCAGATCCCTCTGAAGAGCCTTCTTCCCCTCACACAGATCATCGTTCCCACCTACATTGGTGCTGCTTGTGCAATGACTGAAGAAGCACTCAATCCCTTCATCCTGATCACTAATGAAGATGTTAGAGAACTGGCCGCAGTACAAAGCCCTGTGGGACACTACTTGTGACCAAACTCCAACCAGATTTGATTCCATTCACTGCCACTCTTTGAGTCCAGTCACCTAGCCATTTTTCATAAAGGAAAGCACGTGCCTGCCCAAGTCTCGAGCAGTCATATTCTCCAGGAAAACACTGTAAAAAACACTCTGACAGAGGAAACTCAGCTCTCCCAGCCTTCCCACACAGGAGACATGCTCTAGTTCCTCAGACATTTCAACAGTCCTTTGCTGGGCTTTCTCTACTATATGCCTCCTGTATACTGAGTAGCCCAGAATTGGACACAGTAATAGAGGTGTGTACCGAGTGCTGAATAGAGTAAGGAATATATAGCAGAGGGGAGGGAAAATGCAACTTTTTTTTTTTTTTTTTTTTTTTAGCCTAAGCTAGATTAAAAGGAAGATTCTGTTTTCATCAGAACATTTTAAGGTTACATGTAAGATCAGAAGACTTTTTGTTTATTTGGCTTTTAGCAATTGGAGGATAGCTGCTGCTCTTTCCAACAAAAATCAGAACATTTGAATCCAACACCCTCCCCCCCTCCCCAATCCACATTGAAAGAGAAAGCCATTATTCATTAAAAATAACTTTCTGAGTCATTGAAACACAGCTTGCTTCCAAGATATTTGCTTAATATACCAAAAACATCTGCAAGCCAGCCACTATGCTCATTTAAATCTACACTGTGCTGCTGGCTTCACTGGAATGAAGCTGGCTGATGTCAGCTGAGAAACTGGCGGACTTTTATTTGCTGGCATCTGCATGATTGTTGTCCAGCTTCACTGTCAAAAAGAGTAAGAGAGAACAGCAGAAAGTGAGTACATTTAGCTCAGCTGGCTTAGAGTACCCTTGCCAACAGCTTCAGTCATCAAAACAGCATAACTTGTGGTAACACAGGGAATGCACTTCCATCCTGTCATTACACAAGCCAACAGTGATAATAGTCTCAAACTCATTGGTATTTCAGAACTACCATTTCTGGTTCAACAGACAATTGACGGAAACAAGGCTTGCTCACTTTTTGTATTGACGATTTTTCAAATCCAGGACACAACAATTTAGTCCCAGTACTTCTGCTCAGTAATGAAGTTTGTGACACTTCCTCTCTGTCAGTAACAGTGCTTCAAAATATGCTCTTTGCATACATATGTATGTCCTAATCACAATTTTCTTCTCTATCTCAAGTCATTCTAGTAAGTTTTCATACATGTTGTGCTTTTGTTTTAACCCAAGACCTGCACTTTAATCAGTAGATGGTACATCTGAAATTACGCTTTATTTCTCCAATAATATAGCACATGCAGAAGCCTAAGTAAAATCCTTGCTTCTCTATCTAACTTAATCCATGACCATAGATTGCAGAAACAGGCGCTTCTACAAGGGTTGCCCTTGTTTTACAGCTGTGAAATGAACTAAATCATTCCACAAGATACCATGTGCTTGTAACCATCAGCATGTTAGCCCGTTCCCCCACTTTTTCCTGAACTAATGCTGTTTGATGAAAATGGATTTATTATCTGAAATGCTCAATGAAAAAGAAAATATTTTCAAGCAAAGAAACCTTATTTCGGGCTTAGCTTATCTAGCAGTTTGAAGTAGGTCTCAGCCCTAGCATTCACAGTGAAGTGATGACAGTTGTAGCCTGACTTTACTAATGATCACTTCATAGTGGTTTGCATGAATTAAATTTGTATCTGAAATAGCGGTTAGTAAAGATCATTAAAATAGGTCTAGAAAAAAGATCCAAAGAGCAATTCTGAAATGTTCCCATCTAGTTCTTCATTCTCATTACAATATGGAAAGAAAAAAAAAAAAACCAACCTCCAGCAGCTCTTAATCTCCACCTCCTGACTTCCCATCATCTGCTTGCCCTCCAAAAATCAAAATTTAGACATCACCCATTTGACTCTGCAAATTGGGTTTTAAATAAGGCTTTTCTTTATCATTGCTTTCAGGGTTTTCTGCCTTGAGGAAGCACTTAGGTTAAGCTTCAAAAGCTTTCTCTCCAGAACAAAATTAAAATATTGCTTGACTTAAAAATCAAATAAAAATAAATGCCATTTGCAAGAGATCATCTGATCCTTTTTCTGGACTTCATGTTTGTGTGGTAGGGGGAAATAACTTTTCAGCATAACATGCATGCAAATTATGAAAACTTCCCAGGCATCACTAGGTCAGAAGGAGAAGTGTTTTTGTCATATGCAAGAGCCTATTCACAACAACAGAAAATATAACCACAGAGCACACAAAGCATCTCCACCATGTGATTGCTGAGATGGATGCTGCACATTGACTTGTCCCTGGCTTCTCTGAAGCAATCAGGATTGGCTTAAAACAACACAGAAACTGATACAGAAGACCCTTGGTCACCACGTACAGGGCTCAACTGTCTGAAGGCACTTGTGCAAAGGTTTCTATCAGCACCCAGGGCTTAATTCAGAAGCTAATGCAGTATGTTCTATTTTGGCACTAAACTCTATTTTTTGAGATTTTGGTTTCAAAAAGCATGCCTTTTTCCATTGTAGGGCATTTTATTTAATTATTTTGTTGAGGTACTGCAAATCTTTTTGTTCGGATTGAATAAAACTTTCCAGATCAATACACAATTTTGTCATCATTGTTCTTTCACTTCATTCCAAGTCCCCAGAATGGCTGTTTCAGTTCTAGTAAAACTAAATCCTTCCCCCTAGTTTTTGGTTTTTCTTGTTAGCTTGTTTGTTTTTAATAGTTACTATTCTGACATTGAACAACAACAACATAAAGGCCATTATTCACTGAGCTTGTCTGCGTTTTCACACTTCACTTTACCCTCAGTTCATTTACCACATCATCCTGTCTCCTGCATGCTCTACATCAGCTGTAGCATGTGAATGGTCTGTGTGTTCATCTTTTCCCCCCAAGGTTAAGAGTAAGAGGTGGTTTGAAAGGCAGGTTTACAACGTTGTTGTGTATGGTGAAAAACATAGCCATTTAATCTCCCTAATAGCTGCTCTAATTAAGGATGCAAATATTCAATTAATCTGGAATACACAGTAGGTTTCACAATTGAGTGAAATAATGTGAATGAAGTAATTGGCCTGGGACTACAATTTATCTTTATATTCTCTCCACAAAAGCATTGCTTTCCTAAGAGTTATGTTTTATTCAGACGCTTGGGTGCCAAAGCCCTGGGGATTTGGGATATTTAATTATACCATATCCACACCCCACTAGCACAGAAAATGTTGACAGTTCATAGGATGCTTTTTTGGTATTCCCAGCACTGCTAACGTACTATCTGCCCACTGTCCTGGGAAAATGGTGCATGGAAGTACATGGTTTTGAAACGTCTGTTTACAAAGTGCTTAGAGGCTTGTATCTCCATGTCATTCTTTTGCATGGGTAAGACTGACAAATTACTGTAACTACATTTTGTATTAGAGAATTTCAAGTGTGCTCATAATGGAAAGAAGCAAATCAAGGAGCAACCTTGTAACAATAAGACTTCTAGCACCGTGCAACGGTCTCACCTATTGACTCAGGAGGTGTGAATTTATGCTCAATTTCTGCCCCAGACCTTGTGTGATCTGTTGGATGAACCTTCTACACATCCTGAAACTCTGCAGCTATTTAGTGATGGGTACAGCATTTTCTTTTCCCACTCCAGCTCCTTTATGATAATAAGCTTTCTGAGTTAAATACTACTCATATGGAGGTTGCCAGGGGCCACAGTGAAGACAAATTATTCCAGGTGTAATCATAAAAAACAGCCTGTTAACCAGAATAATTCATTCAACTCAACTCTATCCTGGACCCTGTCATAGAGAAAGGCCTTGCCAAGTAGGCATCTCCAGTGGAAAGGGATGCTGGGATGAGTCTACTGTCTTAGAAGCCTTTTGCTCAAACATAATAGGGAGGCAACTTAACTGGGATACCAGGTTGAGCTCCCTACTGCTTAGTGATATGAGTTAAAGGGCTGTCTTATTTCATAGCAGCTGCTCAGAGGAGGCAGTCTTTTTCCAAACAAAGCAAGGAAACATCTGAGGCATTCTCAGCCAGAGGAACATTCTGCCTGACTGGAGAACAAAACCAAAAACCTGTCTATAAAGCTCAGGAACAAGCACATTAAAACGAATGGTAATTGCTAAATATCAAGTTCCAGGGCATCTATCTACTACCTTAATGCCCTTCCATCTCCAGCTAACTGCAAAGCTTTCATATTTATAAATGATAATGCTGCATGCAAGCAGTCAGGTGATGTGCGCCCTCATTTTCTCTTGACAAGACCCGTACAGCATTTCAAGTTCTGCATCAGAAATCAAATCCTGCCACTCTCATCAACTGCATGCAAGAGAGTGGGCTGGAAGCATGTAAACAGAGTAAAAACCAGGGAGAAATGCAGTACATATTGGATCCAAACAAGAATATGATCATATGGAGTAAAATTCACTTGCGGAGAAGAACAGAAGAAGAATGTCAGTTAGTGTGAGAATTCAAAACCACTATAAATCTGCATTTTATTCAAAAACAAATTATTCCTGTCCGTTTCTCAAGTAAGACCACTGTGCAATATCATACTCTTAGCTAACAAAATCACAGAAATTGGAGGCTTTTTTTTTTTTTTCAAGGCATTCCCTGAAGGCACCTCTCTGTGTTACTGGGTAACATCAGATGATGAGGAGAAAAGCCCTTTCCTGGAGAACTTCATACTTAACAGATGATACACAGTTTCCCTTCTGAGCTTCATCAAATCCAATGTAATCTTATTGATATACAGCACTGTAGAATATGGCCCATTCATTTAGAGAAAAATCATAAATGGATGTAAACCCACAGCTGCAGTCATGAACTTCAGATTCATAGGACATCTGAACTCAGGTATTACACGCTGTCCCTTGGACTATGCCATGAATTCCAAACCTCCATGACAAGTTTTAAAGTTTTAAAATCAATTTTAAGAAATTTTCATTATTTCAACAACATTGATGTTATGCTTCTAATCAGGTGACTGAAATGATATGCCTTATTCTTCTTGAAGATGTATCTTTTAAAAAGAATACCTTCTTCCTAATATTATGCTTAGAGTTTTTTCTCCTTAAAAAAAATTGTTCTCCCTAAATACCAGGAGGAAGGTAGGAAATGCGTATTCTTTTCCAGACAAACAAATACAAGGGATCTCTGTGACAGTGACTAGATCAGAAATAAGTGAAAGTGACAGTACTGTAAACACAGAACAATGTCCTACAGGAGAAACATATTAAAATAAGGTAGAGTCTTTCTGACTGGACAAATGATATTCTTTCATGCAGGTCATTTTAAAAACATTTTGAATAAATTGGAAGGTTTTTGCCTACATATTCTTTTTTTTTTTTTTCCTTAAATAAGTAACAAAACCAAAATCCATTTCAAAACTACCTCAGCTGCAGAACTAAGTTCAACTTGTATAAAACTTATTATAGGATAAGTATTCAAATGTGTAGCCTTGTTAAAGAAGGGTCCATGCCTTCTTACTTAAATTCTCAAAGCTGGCCTATTACTTGTAAATATTTATGTTATTGTTCCTTGCATCACCCCAAACATACTAATAGTAACTCATTTTTCTGCCATAAAAAAACTATTAACCAAAATAAAGCCAGTGGCTTGGCACTTTTCAAGAAATACAATAACAAACAAATGCATATACATAAAGCAGACGAGAAAATCCATTTCAATAATAAAACATTGCATTTTCAAGTTCCTGAGATATTAATAAAAAGAAGGAGAGGGACAAATAGGCAAGGAAACACAAAAGATATCCTGACAGAGTTCTAGTAAACATTCAGCAGGAAATTTAAAGTTAAGACAATGCTCATGTTACAGCTGTTGTAATGGCATCCATCAAGGATGCCCCAGACAGGTTTTCATTACATCTGAAAAGCTTAATATTATTATAATCTTCATTTAACGTGTGCTCTCTCCGATTGTAACACTTACTTAGAATGTGAAATCTTATACAGTTACTGTCCTTTTTACTTAGCACCGCATCAAACAATTTAACAAACAACACAAAAATACTCAAAAGAACATCAAACTTGCAAAATGAAGCAGCTGCAAGGAAAAAATTGCCATAATTTATAACCACCGTTCTCCAATTCTTTTATGTATGAGACTACAGAAAAATAAACCATTTGATCTCCAGAGCTTGCTTTCTGCTTTAACCATTCTATAGCTCTGATTCTCTATCTAAAGGAAAAAATTTCACCCCAAACTAATGGGAATGCTCTCAGTAAGGCCACTTGCACAGTCAACCTCTGTCATAGAATGGCTTGGGTCAGAACAGACCTTAAAGATCATCTAGTTTCAAACCACTGCCATAGGGTGGGTGCCATGCGCCAGCTCAGGCTTCCCAGGGCCCCTTCCAACCTGGTCCTGAACACCTCCAGCGAAGGGGTATCCACAGCTTCCCTGGGCAGCCTGTGCCAGGGCCTCACCACCCTCTGAGAATTTCTTCCTCCTTTCTAATCTACCTTTTTCCTATCAGTACACTCCCTGATAAAGTCCCTTTCCACCTTCCTCTCAGGCCCCCCTCCCTTTAAGTACCTGAAGGATGGTATAAGGCCTTCTCTTCTTGTATCAAACCTGTATGGAAACTAGCTTGCTCAAGTAGCAGCATTAAGGAAGCATTAGGAAATACCAATGAGGAAAACATTGGAACTCACAAACACTCCTAGCTGCACAACAGGTACACACTTACTACTGTAATTCATCACTGCCTTAGCTAAGTATTGTAGGTGCCCTCCTTTCCCATTGCATACTTGCATCTCAGCTTTAGTAGTACACTTAAATCTATCTCACTGAACCTGTGGACTTAAGAGAGCAAGGTGTTCTCTTCATTCACGGTGAGTGTCCTGCTATGAAAGACATGGAGGATCTGACTAACTGTAGATCACTACATTCTGTACTGCAGAAGGAAGAGTTAAGTTAACATGGACTTTTATTTCAAGTAGTCTGAAGAGGGCTGTAGAGGCAACTCTTAGGCTATTTAATTATATTTTATTCCAAACATGTTTTTTCCCCCTCAGTAATTGCTTGTTTACTTTTAATATCAATAATTCTATAGCAGTATGGAGTCTGTATTCTCTGTATAAATCAGGAATACTTAAAAATGTAAACATCAGCATTTTAACAAGCCAAATAAGGGACAGCAAGCTATTTCTGTAAAGGATTTCTAGGTGAGCTATCCTCAGTGGACCACATAATCATTAAAACAAAGAGGTTTGAAAATTGAAATTAATAATGCACTTCAACTTGTCAAAGAAAAGTCTTTCTTGGCATTATATATTTCTCTTAGCTCAAATGCTCTTACTTTCCTATGATTGTAATCACTTGGATGTTATTTATTATTTGTGCAGATGTCAGGTGGAAGAGGGCAATGAATCACTCATGCCTTGGTAATCACTTGAGGATTTTGCTTTTCTGTTTTGGAGTAGCAGAGACTCTCAGGTAAAGTGTAATAAAGGTCAAACTCAAAGAAAAAAAGAGACAGGAACAGTCATACTGGCAAATGTCTAAATATAATCTATAATGCCAGGAACTCCACCTTCTGTAACTGAAAGATTAGTGGATTTTGCAACTTCATTTACTATGAGTAAGAGATGTATTTGGGTGGAACAGTGAAAGACACCTAAGGGAATTAGATACTGAAATCCCATTAAAAAGTTAGGTGCTCTTTAAAATGCTGTCGTTCAAGCTTAAAAGAAATGTTCCTACCAGGCTTTCCTCCATACAAAAGAAAAAAAACTGAACAGATAATTACTTCTATCTTCTGGAAAGGGCAAAGAGGCCAACCATATCCAAGCATAAAACCACTACAGAATATCCAAAGATGGGCTACAAAGATGGTGAAGGATCTGGAGGGAAAAAAAAAGTAAGAGCAGTGGCCGAGGTCCCTTGGTTTGTTCAACCCAGAGCAGAGGAAGGTGATGGGGGGCCTCATTGTGGCATACTGCTCCTCACAAGGAGCAGAGAAGTGCTGAGCTCTGCTCTCTAGTGGCAGCAAAAGGACCCAAAGGAACAGCCATTGGAGCTGCATCAGGGGAGATCTGAGAGGTGGGATTAAGAAAAGGTTCTTCACCAGAGGGTGGTGGACATGGCACAGGATCCCCAAGACATTAGTCAAAGCACTGAGCTGCCAGAGTTCAAGGAACATTTGAACAATGCTCTCAGTCATTGGGTTTGATTTTTGGGTAGACCTGCATGGGGCCAGAGGTTGGACTCAGTGGTCCTGTGGGCCCCCTACAAATTAGAACATTCTGTGATTCTGAGAGGAGCATCACTTGTAGGGAGGTCTCAGCCTTCTCTGGTCAGTACAACTGCAGGCTGTCCTTTTACAGGTGAGATGAGTTTGCTTTTCACACAAAATGTAAAAGCCAAACAATAAGGTGAACAGACTGAGGTTTGAGGACACTTGTTTCTGAGCCTTGGCTTAGGAAAGGTTAAGCAAAATTCTTTAATTTCAAAATTAAACAAGAACAACATTCAGCACAATCACAAGCCATTTACCAAAGGAAGGAAAATGAGATTCAAATGCACCACATCTTTATTTGATGTAGGTGGCAACCCTGCCCACAGCAAGAGTGTTGGAACTCTATGATCTTTAAGGTCCCTTCCTTCCCTAGCCCTTCTATGACTGCAATTGTTCACCCAGCTAACTGTCATGTAGAAATTGGTATCCATTGAGCATCCTCAAAAAAGGTAGTCATACTTTAAAGCATCTAATGTACTGTGTCCCAGTTTACTGCCAGTGGTGGAAATGGGGCTATTTCTTATTAAATCTTGTAACATTTATTACCAGCTCTCAACAGTTATGGATGGCACAGGCTTGACTGAAAAAAGGACTTTTACTCTCCTGGTCTTCCCTTAATATACACCTATACATTTTTCATTACATAAAGGATAAAGAACAAGTGAGATCTCATTGCATACCCAAGTTTTGACAATTTCAGTCCCGCTACCTTTTACTTTGCCTTCTAAGCATGCTATTTCCTGAAACTATTCAACATCCTTCCTGCTGTCTTTCCTCCAACTACTTCTCCTGACATTTTTCCTGCAATAAGAACCATGTGTTTCTTAATAGGAATAGACTAAAACTAGATGCAGCAGTTCCATTCTGTCACAAATACATGTTTTCAAAAAGCCTTTGTAAGACACATCCCATACACAGCAGTGGGGACTTGACTCATTTCACATTTCTTAAGAGAGATGGAAATGGCTCTGTAAATGATTAGAAAGACTGTAGATTCTGTATTGTTATCAGAAGATCAGGCTAACATTTTTAATCTTAGTCTAGCATTTACTACTTATATCAAGCTTGAGTATGCAAAAATTGTGTTCTAGAATTTTAGCTGTTTTTAGAGGAAAACAACTACTAAGCACAAACTAAAACCCTACTACATGCTTTCCTGTTTATAGTGGCAATCTTGAAAACGCAGCTCAAACATATACTGAGTCATTCTTGTCTGAATTCTGCAGAGTCTTAAACTATCAGCTCAGAGATGCGAGACAGACCTTGCAGCCATGAAGCACAGCTTGTTTTTAAGGCTACCATAGAATCTAAAGAAGGCTACAGGGACAACTTACTGCAGCTTCCAGTACATAATAGGGGCCTATGAGAAAGACAGAGAGGGGCTCTTCACTATGATGTGCGGTGACAGAAAAAGGGGTAACGGTTCTTAACTAAAAGAGAGTAATTCAGATTGAAAGAGAAAATTCTTCACTCAGAGGGTGGTGAGGCTCTGACACAGACTGCCCAGAGATGCAGATGAGTAAGGATGGGTGAATGAGGCCTTGCATGGGAATACAGTGGCTTCCACACCTTTTGTCTCAGATTTAAGAGATCAGAAGTGTTCATCAGCTGAGGAGGTTGATAACCAAAACCTAGAGAATACATAGATACACCAGTCTCTAGAGCAGACTGCAAGCTTCCCAAGTGTAGACAAGCATGGACCAAAGGGGATTCTGAAGCAAGTTTGCATCATTCTCAAACTCTATTAACTTCTCTAAATTCATGTAGGTTTCTCTTTCAGGTAATTAATAAGCTCTCCAAGTTGCTATGCAACACTTTTTCTCTGCTTGTAATATCTACAATTAATTTGCATTTTCTCTGTGGATTACTCTTAAGAAACGTGTACTTTTTTTTTTATGGTCTACTAATGAGCTGGAAAGTCCTTATTTATTAGATCACAAATATTTATTGTGCTTATTTGTCAACTGGTGTCTACTTGGTCTGTTTTTCCAAGGAATTTTGAGGGGTTAAAAAAAAAACCCATTCTGATGTCCCCTCCAGCCTCAGAGAACAAATTCTACTGATGCTCTTCTTGTCTTTGATTTCCAGACTTAGGTAGTACTGTTGCAAAGTTGAGTTTCTCTAAAATACCTGCAGAACTACAGGAGTCCCTACATTGCAGGATGAACCTGACAGCCTTATTTGTGCCATCTCCACAGGCAGGAAAAGGAAGAGGGATGAGCTCCTTACTGTTCCTGTTCTCAATGGTTTGGCAAGCATTAGCCTCTGGCATCAGGCAGGCAGTAAGAGCACACTAGCAACTGGCCTTGCTCACTCCTCTGATACAGCAGGTGCTGGGATGCCAAATGACGGCTGGCTGCTTGCTACTCTTCTGCCATCTGCACTGTGTGGTGAGGCTGCCTTGGAATAAGCAGCATCTACTCACACTGGGTGGTGTACAATTGATGAGTACAGCATGCTGCCTATGTGCCAGCTTTTTGACCTATGTATGCCTTGAATCATTAGGGCTGATATAAGCAACGAAAGCAACATGATGTTTCATACAACAAATTCTGAAGGCTCATCTAGTCTACTGACCATGTAGAGTAAAACTTAGCCTTCTTATACTGGGCAAGACTTTCGTTTATAAAAGGTTGGCTTCTCTTGTATGAAATAAAGCTTTTTTTTTTTTTAAGCCACCTAAATGCAACTGTTTTAATTCATTAGTCTCATCCATTAGCATGCTCTTCAAGTTTATTGCCACCTTGCCTTTTCTGTGTTCGCTTGCCTTTCATTGTGCTCTTAATCACCTCCTTCATATAGATGACTTATGAATACATTCTTTCCAAGTTCACTGCCACTGCACTTACCCTAAGGGAGTCACCTGCAGTTATGATAGTGAATCTAATTGTGCACTCATCACAATTGCCCTGTGGAGATTCTAGACTCCCCACTCCTACTAAATCTTGCCTTCTACGCACCAGTTAAGAATAACCTTGTGTCCTATAGACAACAAAAATAAAGCTTTGCATTGGTTTTCTTTTTTTTAAAATTCCCCTCCCTCCCCCATGTCACTTGGTTTGACCAAAGCCTACCGAGCTCCAATTAGCTCTTAATAACTTGGAAACATCCTGTCATTAAAAAAAAACATCAGTTGTGCGGGTGGAGGGAATGTCCTTATTTTTGCTGGCTCTAAAATATAATCAACTTTGAATACAACAGTAAAAGGGGAAAAAATCTGGATAAATCTGAGTGCAGTTACTGAGATTTCAACATGCACAGAGATGTTATTTAAGGATTTGGAGCAGCAAAAAGGAAATACCCTTTGAATAAAGAAAAAAAAGCAGGAAGTATCTCTGCCAAAGAAAATGAATACTATCTCTGGCAAACACCTTCTCAGATGCTAAGATGCTCTGCTAACTAGTAGGGAAGGAGATGCAGCCAAGAGTCTGGCTGACCACGTAGCAGAAGTTCTCAGTCATACTAAGGAGAGCTATCAACCACCTCTGAGAAGTACACCAACTGCAAGGAATGCTCCTGGTGGCTTTTTGTAATCTGTTAAGTAGAGTACCACCACACAAAGCACAGTGTCAATAGCACCAAAAGACAAAGCCGTGAGACTGCCTATTTCCCTGACTTAACCTATTGGGTCTCGCTCAGGAAAGCCTTCATGGCTGCTTCATGGCTTAAAGTAATGCCCACAAACTGAAACTTCTTCAGATGTTCTCCAAGGCAAAACCAATGTGATGCCAGAAGGGTAAAGTTCGCTATTTTCTGTAATGATTTTTCCAATGCCATTCTTCTAGTTTCTAATTATGACCACTACGTAGAAAATCATTCATCCAATAAGAGTTCAAAAGGGCATCATGATAAAAGAATCATTCACCACAACAGAAATAATCTAACAGAGCTCAGACTTCCTCATTCAGAGGTTTACAAGATAAGATGGGGACACCTAAATCCCACTAACAAACTCCATCCCCATTATGTGTCTGTATCTGTTATCACATTGTTACTGATTTATAAATTAATTTGTCTACAGTTTCAGAATAAATGCATTTTCTAATTCTTCTGTAAATATTTTACCTCTAGGAGTCAGTCAATAGCTTTCTCAATAGCAAAGAGAAAGCAAAGGTAAGCCACAGGTATGGTAAAATAATTTCAAAACTTGCAAAATCCACTTAGCACTGCTGTCAAAGTTGTTTGAAGGATGTATATAAGATTGTCTTTGCAAGTAAGATTCTGTATAACAGAATCCCAGGCTGAGGTGATTTAAAACCACATTCAACATTAACATAGATGAATATGCATATAAAATTCCTCGTTATAGAGAAAGTATACAGCACTTCCAGAACATTAACAAACTGGATGAAATACCAGGGACCTCATTTCACCAGGTGTACTCACATCACAAAGGAAATGTGAAAGCAGCTCTGTAAAATGGGGTGCCAGATAGAGGGAAAACGTAGAGCAATAAAGAGAAAAATATCAAATGAAACTTCACATGCTTCACCACTCTTCCTGTGTTCTCCTTTTATATATATACACAAATATGTATCTACAAATATTTTTGAAGAATTATAGTCAAACGAAAACATTTTTAAAAAGGGCACACAGTCATAATGGCAAAATCAAGATGAAAGTTTTTTGTGAAAAAAATCTCTGAAGAATGACTCTTCGTTATCCATTTCATGTCTGCAAGGCCACATCCCTAAGATTAAGAGGTTAGGCTCAGGTTGACTTAAAAAATGGCAAAAAAGTCCTGAGGCTTTCTGTTCACTAACCCTTTTGCAATATCAGTAGTATTCAATGCAGCCATGCAGGATCATTTGTCTAGGTTTGTCACAGGCTCAGCTCATTAATGTTTAACGTAGTAGGCTCCATGAGCCTACTTAAAGTTTTAGTGTAACCACATATACCCTATACAGTATAAAAGTGTGGAGGCAAATATAAAAGCCAGATCCTTTATGAGACAGTGCTAAAAAGTTGATTTTCATCAGCTGAGCACATCACTTTACTATTTTTCTTTACTGTTGGCTCAAAATATAACAGAACAAACATTTGTGATAGTTAAGGTATGCTAACTTGCTGCTGAGCTTTTACATTATGTTCAAACCTTGTCATAGAGATCAGAATCCACAAGTCTTCCGATCATAGGGCTGCTCTGTTAGGCAGCACTCATTTGCCCAGGTTAGATCTGCTCCCAGAAGCATGGGCCTTGAATTTAGGTGTGGATGTTTGCACATTACTGAAGGTCTCAGTTATGAAAGATGATGTGTTCAGATAGATAACTTGTTTGTGTTTAGAAAAGCAGGGCTGGGGAAAAAGTGCCCAGACTCAAACAAGGAAGACAACTGCTGATGAATCTGAACTTTTTTGTTGTTGTTGTTGTTTTTGCATAAATAAGAAGGATTGTAATGACAGCAGTAAATAAATCTATTCATTCATCTTCTAAGGATGTCTACGGTACAGAGGAAAATAGTTGTATTAATTGTATCCAGACACTGTTGATCAAAGCAGCTAGAACGAGTATAGTCCCTGCGGAACTCAGCAAGTTATGAGATGTCACACAAAAGACTTCCATTATTGTTCAACAGGAAAGAAAAGGGATAAGGTGGTTGTCTTTCTCACAGCATGACAACTGAAAGACAGACAAAAACAATTGGGAACAGTGAGCGAGACCAGAGGACTTGGCACTAGAAAAAGCTCTGGATTGTTCACTGCATGGGGGCTGCCCAAACACAGAACACAGGAAGCAGACTCAAAGCTATCCTAAAGCTAGATATGTCCCAATACAGGAAGGATTAACAAGAAGGGAAACATGCTTTAAAATATTTTTCTATATGGGTAAAGATACACATTATCAAGTCAATGATAATATATAATTGTCATAAACTCAGATTTTTGAATTACCTGGGAAAACATTCATCCCTAAATGCCACCAAAGCCTACCAAGTCTGAGGTAAAACTAAGACAGATAGGATGTGCTTGCCCTGAAACAGCCTCAGGATATTCCTGCACAAGAAGCGCAGGCATACTTTGCATCTGCAATTTTAATCTTTTGGCTTGCTTGCTACAGACCTAAGGCACAAAGTGACAGCAGTACTTATGCACTTCTGTATTCATGAACCAATGTATTTAGCTCAGCTGCAAAAACATTTCAGTGATAGGTGTTTTTAAGGCAAGAAACATGAGAGGGAAAAGCAGAAAGAAACAAGAGGTGGGATCAATTTTCCAGAGCTGGAAAACTGACAGTGTTATTCCTTGTTACAGCAATGTATTCAGCTTAATATTTTCTGGAGAGTCCTATATATGAAAAAAACAGATATATCCTCACCTTCACTAGCACTGCTCTGAGCAGTGAGTGATTCTTTGACTTAGAACAGACAGCACCTCAAAGCAGGAAACTGCTGGGAAGTCTGTCCACAACGTCTGAACAGCCAGGCAGGAGGTGCAGGGCTGAGCAGAGGAGAGCCTCACAGTATGGCCCCATGTCTGGGCTACCGCATGCTTGATCAACAAGCAACAGTTGACTAACATTTTGCTCTGTAGCTTTCTTCTACAA
Organism: Gallus gallus; assembly: GCF_016699485.2. Classification (NCBI taxonomy): domain Eukaryota; kingdom Metazoa; phylum Chordata; class Aves; order Galliformes; family Phasianidae; genus Gallus; species Gallus gallus. The sequence continues at coordinate 47,073,925 of NC_052535.1, read as the reverse complement.
CTTGAAATGTGTATTTTAAGTAAATACACATTTTAAAAGTTGATCTCAACATGCAATTTGGCAGGGGAAGCTGTTGACAAAAAAATGCAATGTATTTTACTGAAACTTTTAATTACAACAACAAAAAAAATCACTACCTGATCAGCTCAAGAACTTATCTGTACATCAGAACACCCTTCCGTGTATCTGTGCAATCCTGAACACAACCCCAGGAGACAAAACTGATTTCTCGTTTTGTTACTTTCATACACTACTAATGCCAAAGAGGTACTGCTTCCACCTTTCGATGTGAAATAAGCCCCAGAATAAGTCTGAGACTCTTATTTACCCAGACTTCTCTTCCTACTCTTATAGTACAGGTATACCTTAGTGTGGCTAGAAATGTTTTTCATACTGTACAGAACCCCTACAATGCTCAAGAAGTGTAAAATTGCTCAGTGTAAGTAAGGATCAGACCTTCATGTGTTCATTATCAGTTATCTCTTCTACTCTCCTCATTAAAGACAAACTCCATTAAAGATCCATTAGAAAGTCTATTTTTTAATCAAGGCTCAAATTATAGTGCACGCTGCAATCAGAAGAACCATTGTGTGCTAGCATGAACTGCAAAAGCTGTATATAAAGCAGCAAAACACTGAAATAAAATACATTATTATTCTAGGCACAGTGTTAGGAGATAAATTTGCATAATATTTGGGTACCAACCAGAGCTACAGGCACATAAACAAACTTTATGCTGTTGATTATTCACCAGCTTACATAACACATTTGTTTAATCTTCTACAATTTTGTCTAGCTGCTCTTTTCCTGATATAATGAATCAGACTCCTCATATGCATTATAGCATCAGACATTTGTTTTAAATTTGTAGGCGTGTAGTCTCTTGATATAAATTTCTATTTCCCATTGCAATTAATAGGAGATGCACATGCACACATCATTGTTTGAAATGCTGTCTGTCAAACTGCTTTTCCTCACCTCATGCAAATCCCCTGCCCACTCACATGTACATACCACACTACTGCTCACTTCTGGCACTTAAAAGAACTTAAACATATTTTTAGTCCTATTGATTGCAGGAAAGAAAATCATAGAATCATAGAATTACTCAGGTTGGAAAGGACCTCAAAGATCATCAAGTCCAACTGCAGCCTAACCATAGTACCCTAACTCTAACAACCCTTTGCTAAATCATATCTCTGAGCACCACATCCAAACGGCTCTCAAACACACCCAGGGATGGTGACTCAACCACCTCCCTGGGGAGCCTATTCCACTGCTTAACTATCCTTTCTGTAAAGAAGTGTTTCCTAACATCCAACTTAAGCTTGCCTTGGCGCAATTCGAGGCCATTTCCCCTTGTCTTGTCACCTGTCACCAGTGAGAAGAGACCTACCCTGCTCTCACTGTAAAAACCTTTCAGGTACTGGAAAGGAGTAATAAGGTCTCCCCTCAGCCTCCTCTTCCCCAGACTAAATAGCTCCAGCTCCCTCAGCCTCTCCTCATAGGGCTGATTTTCCAAGCCCTTCACCAGCCTCGTCACCCTTCTCTGGACCTGCTCCAGCACCTCCATGTCCTTCTTGTACTGAGGTGCCCAAAACTGAACACAGTACTCAAGGTGAGGCCTCACCAATGCCGAGTACAGGGGCAGGATTACTTCCCTAGTCCTGCTCACCACCCCATTTCTGATACAAGCCAGGATACCATTGGCCTTCTTGGCCACACTGCTGGCTCATATTCAGCCGACTGTCCAACAGTACACCACGGTCCCTTTTCATCAGGCAGCTTTCCAGCCACACCTCCCCAAACCTGTATGAGTTGCCTGGGGTTGTTATGACCAAAATGCAGGACTGGACACTTGGCCCTATTGAAACTCATACAGTTTACTTTGGCCCATCAATCCAGTCTATCCAGGTCCCTCTGTAGTGCCCTTCTCCCCTCTGGCAGATCAACACTCCCTCCCAGCTTGGTGTCGCCTGCAAACTTACTGAGGGTACACTCAATCCCCTCATCAAGATCATCAATGAAGATATTAAAAAGAAGTGGCTCCAGCACTGAGCCTTGGGGGACACTGCTCGTGACCGGCCGCCAATTGGATTCAACTCCACTGACCACAGATCTTTGGACCCAGCCATCCAGCCAGTGCCTCACCCAGCAGAGCATATGCTAATCCAGACCATGGGCAGCCAGCTTCTCCACAAGAATGTTATGGGGTACAGTGTCAAAGGCCTTACTGAAGTCCAGGTAGACCACATCAACAGTCTGACCCTCATTCACTAAGCGGGTCACCTTGTCATAGAATGAAATCAGGTTTGTCAGACAGGATCTACCATTCGTAAACCCATGCTGACTGGGCCTGATCCTCTGGTTGACCTATAGTTGGTCCCTGATGGTTCCCGAGATTATTCATTCCATGACCTTCCCCGTCACTAAGGTGAGATTGATAGGCCTGTAGCTACCAGGATCATCTTTTCAGCCTTTTTTGAAGATGGGTGTCACATTTGCCAGTTTCCAATCCACCAGGACATCCCCAGTTAGCCAGGACTGCTGAAAGATGACGGAGAGTGGCTTGGCAACCGCATCCGCCAACTCTCTCTGCACTTTAGAGTTCAGTCCATCTGGCCCCATGGACTTGTAAGCATCCAGCTTTTGCAGCAGGTCCAAAACTATCTCATCTTGGATCATGAAGGGCTTATTCTGTTCCCCATCCCCATCTACTAGCGCAGGGGGCTGTGTTCCCAGGGAGAAACAAAAGTCTTATTATTAAAGACTGAGGCAAAGGCAGCATTAAGTGCCTCAGCCTTATCCCTGTCCTTGGTGACCAGGTTGCCCTCAGCATCCATCAGGGGATGGAAATTCTCCCTAGCCTTCCTCTTGCTGTTAATATGTTTATAAAAGCATTTACTGTTTTCCTTTGCTTTAGTGGCCAAGCTCAGTACTAGCTGTGCTTTGGCTTTTCTAATTTTTTCCCTGCACAGCTTCACTACATGCCTGTAATCCTCATAAGTAGCTTGCCCACTCTTCCAGAGACCATAAACTTTCCTTTTGTTCTTGAGATCCAGCCAAAGGTCTCTGTTGAGCCAGCCTGGCCTTCTTGCCCATCGGCTCATCTTCCGTGACATGGGGATGGTCAGGTTCTGCACCTTTAAAACAGTTTCCTTAAAATATTCCCAGTCTTCCTGGGCTACCACACTCTCCAAAACTACCATCCAAGGGACCCTCTCAACCATGGTCCTAAAGAGGTTGAAGTTCGCCCTCTGAAAGTCCAAGGTGGCAGTTATGCTGACTCCCCTCTGTGGTTCAACAAAGATAGAGAAATCTAGTATCTTGTGATCATTTTGCCCCAGACGGCCTCCAACCTTTACATTCCCCACCAGACCTTCTCTGTTGACAAACGGCAGGTCCAGGATATTGCTTCCCCTCGTCGTCTCCCTCACCAGTTGTGTCAGGAAGCTATCTCCCACACACTCTAGGAACCTCCAGGACTGGTCCCTGTCAGCTGTATTATAATTCCAGCAGATGTCTGGGAAGTTGAAGTCCCCCACCAGAACAAGGGGGGGTGATCTAGAGACCTCACCCAACTGTTTATAAAGCCTCTTGTCCACCTCTTCATCCTGGGTAGGTGGCCTGTAGTAGACTCCCACAATAATGTCAGTCTTGTTGGCCTTTGCTTTTATTCTGATCCATATGCTCTCAACCCTATCATCACTCTCATTAATTTCCACACATTCATAGTCTTTTTTAATATAGAGAGCTACACCACCACCTTTCCTACCCAGCCTCTCTCTTTTGAAAAGCCAGTAGCCCTTCATCACTGCACTACAGCTGTGGGAGTCATTTCACCACGTTTCCGTGATGGCAACTATATCATAACTTTCCAAACATACAATGGCCTCCAGCTCCTCTTGTTTACTCCTCATGCTGCATACATTGGTATAAAGGCACCTGAGCTTGGTCTCCTTGTGAGTGGCAGTAACCCTAATACCCTCATCACCACACTCAGGTGTTTCCACAGCCACCAACATCATACCTGCCCTCGTGTTCTTACTACAAAGGCATGAGTCATCCTCCTCTTTCACCAGTGCACAAGACCATGGGGTCTCACAAGCACATCCCTCTTCTTCAAGCACAGGGACATTACGCTCGGGCTCCATATTAGTAACCCCAGTTACACCCCCACCCCCCTTCATACCTAGTTTAAAGCTCTGTGAATGAACCTACCCAACTCCTGTCTTAAGAGCCCTCTCAACCAGTGGGAGAAGCCACTCCTATCAGCTGCTGGCCAGCCCAGGCTCTTGCAAACAGAGCCGAGGTCAAAAAACCCAAACCCCTGCCAGGCACACCAAGCTCTGAGTCAGGTATTAATCTGTTGGCCCATTATATCAAGTCCCTCATTATTCCCTAAATCTGGAGGGATAGAGGAGAACACAACCTGTGCTCCTGAACCCTTTACCTGTCTCCCCAAGGCTCTGAAATCCTTTTTCAGAGTCCTGAGAGAAGTTCTGCCTAAATCATCCTGAAACAACAACAAGGGATAGTAATCAGTGGGCTTGACTAGGGAAGGAAGTTTCTTCCTCATATTCTTAACCCGGGCTCCCGGGAGGCAGCAGACCTCCCTGTATAGAGGGTCTGGTCTACATATTGGCCCTTCTGCTCCCTTCAGCAGAGAGTCACCAATAATAATGACCCGTCATTTTTTCCTAGTCGATGAAATTTTGATGCTAGGTGAGGACTGGTCAGACTTCGGGAGCACCACCAACTGGGGAGAACCGTCATCACCACCATTGTCCAGTTGTCCCTGCAGAGCACTGTACCTGTTTTGCAAGGGCAGCTGGGGGGGCTGGGGACTTACTGAATCAGAATCCCCTGATTCTTCATTGCTGTTCCCAGGGGGAGGAGAGGATAGAGGATTCACTGTAGCAGGAACACTGTCTGCATGCTGGTTCCCCTCTGTCACCTGATAGCAAGACAGCAGGGGGTGACTTACTCCGTGCAGAGCCATGTCTGGGTGCCTAGATCTAGGGGCCGATAGGGTTTGGTACCAGCAATCTCCCTCTCACACTCCTTTATGCTCCTCAGCCTCTCCACCTCATCTTTCAGGTTGACCACAAGGCTGAGTAAGTAGTTTACCTGGTCACATCATACACAGTTGCTGCCTCCCTCACCTAGCACTGCAAAGGCCTGTAGTGCCAAGCTATGGTACTCACTACAGCCAGAGAACTGCACGCCAGCATCTTGTTTTGGGATCTCAGTCTGAGTATCCTCATTTTTCTTAGCAACAGCCTTTCTTACATACGTGGGTGGGACCTCAGTCTGGGTCTCCACAGTCTTCTCAGCCACCTCTTTCCTTTTGTGAGTGCATGGGACCTCTGTCTGGGTCACCTCATTATTTCTGGCAGCAGCCTTCCACTGGGGCGCAGCCATGGCTAAGCTAAGCAGAATACTTACCAGCACCATACAGGAAGCCACGTGGTTCACAGACCGGACCCCTCCTTTTTGTCTCTGGTGCTCGAGGCTTTTTTTTTAAGGCACGAGGCATGAATGCAAGCCGTTGCCCAGGCAACGCCCACGCACTGCATCAGCCGCTCTCACGAGAGCTGCCGGGCTGCTTCGTTGGCACAGGGGTTCCCTGAGTGAAGTAACCGTCCAGAATCCCTTTGAACCACGCGGTCGGTCGCTGCTGATCCGTCCAGGACGGCTCCGAGGCAGCTGAGATCGGCGATCAAAGGGCTCCTCCCGGATTTGAAAACCGTTTAAATCTCCCGCCGTTGCCCAGGCAGCGCCCACGCGCTCAGTCAGCCTCTCACGCGAGAGCTGCCGGGCTGCCTCGTGGGCACCGGGGTTCCCTGAGTGAAGGAGCCGCCCGGAATCCCTTTGAACCACGCGGTCGGTCGCTGCTGATCCGTCCAGGACGGCTCAGAAGCCCTCAAAATGCTAACCTGCAGGTGACAAAGTAAAAAACTGCCTCTTCTTTGTAGTCAGCATTCAATATTTTTAAATCAATCCTGACTTGCCAGTTTTTCATTCTGTTCCCCACTCACTTCCCATGGGGCTGACTTGTTCCCTTGCTGATCACACCATCCTGCTGCTTCCTTCACAAACCTCAGTGCCCTGCCTCCTTTGGTCTCAAGTCTCAGCAGCTCCTTCATGTCTGCAGTTCAGTTGGAACATTTCTTTTCTCCTGCAGCTGGCCTGTGTTACAGCCCGACTTTAGCACTGGGATGATGTGCTGTGATACACTTAGCTATAGGAAGCAATGCAAAAATAAAACTAGACCAAAGATATAATATGTAGAACTGAGCAACCATTAAAATGTATTAATAAATCTGGAATATGTCCACACAAATATACTTTGTTGCTCTTTTCTGATCTAACTGAAGCTAACTCAAAGCTACCAAGATTTTATTGCTTTTGACATTTCCTCAAAATCTAGAAATGCAATACTCTCAATGCTTCATTGACACGCACAGCAACTATTCATTTGTTCCTTTCAAAGCAAAAAAGCTGGTTTACAGATGGTCAACACCCTACACCTTCTCTCACCACCACTTCTTGAACTCCAGACTGAAAAGCTCAATTACAATTCCTTATCAGCAACCCTGATTTTATCCCTACCTCGTGCAGTGCAATGAGCTCACACTCATCATCCATCTGCTGAGATGGTGTTGTGCCCACCCACAAGCCTGCCCTAGGCCTTAGGTGTCAAGGCACCATAGACAAGCAGCTGGCACAAAGCAACAGCTCCATCACTTCCGCAAAAGCAATGAAGCGTTTCCACAACACTTCTTGATTTCCAGTTCCAAAGGGCTAGTTCACTGTTAACATTAATTTCATTTCTTCTCATTTTTCACACTTTTGCTATTGAGATATCTGCTTGCATATAACAACTGCCAAAAACTACTTTTCTTTTTTTTTTTTTTCCTCCTTTCAATGCCATTAACCACATCTGCGCCTTCACACTAATTCAAACCATCGCTTTTTTAGAAGAGATGTGTTGCAGCCAAGTAGACTGCATGGTAAGCACAGACACTTTCACTGGCTCATCACCAAGATACATAAAATACTCAAAAAGAAAACCCCCAGAGATATTCGAGTTCATAAACACTTGTTTCTTTTTCTGTCAGCAGCATCCTGTCAGCAATGTTTTGCATTGCTGTCACTGAGGTATACCCTCTGATGCTTTCTAAATGCCCAACTTTTTCCCACAGTCCAGCTGCATGCGAAAGGTTTTTGTGTAATGCAGAGGTGAACCTGGGTCTAAAATGGACATGGAGATCTGAAGAGACCTTCAAGCTTCTCAGGGAAAGCTTGCAGATGTCAGTAAGGTTATTGAAACAACAAAGATCACCTTACATCATCATTTCACGCTTTTCCCTCAGCAAGCAGCATCTCAGTCTGTCTCCTCTTAGTTCCTCTGTTGTTAAGTCTGTAACAAGTACTGGACAAGAAGGTTCTTGTTCACGGTTCTCCAGCTGCTATTGTTACTCAATAGAGAATTGTGTGTCACTAGTCCTAGGGCAAACAGGAGCCAGCAGCTGGAAGGGTCCTAGGGAAGAAGACTGTTCTTGAGTCAGGGAGCAAGTTGCAGAAAAGTTGCTCTCTGCAAAAACTTACTCCAGCTTTGCCTCTTCCTTAACTGCTTGCAGGCAAAAGGAAATGGCTGTAGACAGAAATGTAGGAAATAAGTAAGCTTAAGAGCGAATCCAAACCAGGAATGAAAATAATCTGACTGCCTCCTGCTGCATACTAAGCAGTTCTTCATGAGCTTAGGTGAGGACTTTGGGAATTACAGTTCTTAGGTGGTTTGTGCATTAGGAGAACAGGTGACATGCCAGGTGATGCATGTCTGCTTTTTACTGTGCATTTGGTATCTGGGATGAGTGTTACTGGCTGGGCTACACACCCCAGCAAGTTGGTGAGGGCCTCTAGAGGGAAGTGTGGCTCCTTGCTCTTCATGCAGCCAAGGATAGGGTTTGAAGATGCTAAAATACATCCGCTGAAGAAAATCACAGGGAATAGATCAAAAAGCAAGCACCCTAGGAGTTCTACCCTTTGCAAGAATCAGCCCTGTATGTTGCATTTTCAGTGCATTCCTCCTATTTTCTAGAAACTTTGGGCGTATTATTTTCTACATGGCAGTTAACAGTTATTTTGCTCTCTCAATAAAGATTAACCACAGTTTTTCTTGGGCCTGTTTTGATCTAGAAGGTATTAATGACACCAGCAAGTCCTCTTATCACCAGCGCAACTTACACCAGTATTCTGCCTTTGCTAAACTTAGCTCATATTCCCCACAAACACTATGCTCAGAAATGATCTTGTGTTGCAGGAGAGCCAGAAAAATTGAAGGTGCTAAAAAAAGTAACAACAAATTGACTCACAAGCTAACAACAACAACAAAAAAAACAACACACCCCACAAGTCTCTACCTTAGTGCAGGACTGAAACTACTCAGACGCTCCTAAGTAGTCAATCACATCCAATACTGATGAGAAGGAAACAACTCAGCTGCACTTGTCAACTTGACCCAGAGGAAAACTCTTAACTCTATCTACAGGTGCACAGCTTTTATCTAAAGAGGGCAGGCTGCAATCAACATCCATTTCTGTGGGAGGCTGATTAGTACAGCCAATAGCCTGCAAATCTAATTACACATTGATAAACGAATGAATGGGGGAAGGATACCAATAACTGGACAATAAAATTGCAGATAGCATTCCTTATAAAGTGAAACAAGAAAAAACAGTCCCAGCGTAAGTGTACAAAATCAGCTTCTGAACTGACAGTTACTGCTTAGGGAAGAGCTGCAGAATAGCAACACCCAATTGCACAGAAATCTCAGTTCATTAATCAGGAGTGGTCAAAGAAAAAAAGCAAAAGTTCAGAATCATTAGAAAAATAATAAAAAATACATTATGGCATTAAGGCAGTGCAGAACCTGCATTTTCAGCTCTGTATAAAGTACTGATCTATTCAGAAATGACATGATAGAACTGCAAGGAAGGGGCAGAAGGTGGTGTCAAGATGACCAAAAACCTCAGCAAAAGGAACAGACTAAGAGTGAGCTGCTTCAGCCTGGAAAAAAAAAATATATGTAAATATATATATATATATATATACACACACACACAACATCCCCCCACATGCCACCTGTTTAGAAGCCTATCAGTTCTTCCGTACCATCAGAGAAAAGTATACATGAAAGAAGAATGGAGATAGTTGTTTAAACCTTTGCAAATCTGAGAGTAGTAAAAGCTTGACTCAAAGGTAGAATGTGGAAATTTTGGATCCTGAGGCTCTCTTTGAAGACAGAACACTCTTTGAGGCTTAAACTCAATATTCCGAATCAGATCACAAGCAGTCTAAATATAATGATATTTTTAAATTGAATACTCACACTAGTAAGATGAATGTGCAAATTAGGTCTCAAACTTTTCTTCTGAAGTCACTTGAAAAAACAACCTTACATGCATTTAAGCATCATGACTGTTTACTCTATTTATCCAATAATAACGCTTGCAGTAAATGAGTTACTTGAGCACATACACGATGCTTTCAAAGCCTCTTGCTTTAACTACATATAATTGTCTTGATAGGATATTGGATTTTTTTTAATGCTTTCAAAGAGCAGTGACAGCAAAGTCCAAACACGTAAGCACAATTGTTTGCTCAAAACCGTTACAGACTAGACAGTCTGAAAACTGCTATGTCCCTAATATCCTTTCTGTCCCACTGAGCCACTCATTCACAGCAGCATTATAGCACCTAGCATGAAATGCCGTGATTAACAACAACATGAGACAACCTAAAGAAGGGTATGAGTATGCAAGATGGGAAGGTAAGAGTGGTGGCATGCTTAAGTGTATTGTTTTCATGGGGCTTAAGTTTCCTCAGACCACATTCTTCCGTGCCCACATCTAAAACAATGAGGCTTAGAAGAGAAAAGTGAGAGGGAAAGTTCAACTACTGAGGCTGCAAGTACAGAAAACTTTATAAAGCAGCAGCAGCATTTTCAGGTTATAAACCAAGTCTATGCTCAGATTACATACTGATAACAAATACGAAGTTTGCCCTAGATCTCTTTTTTACCCCATAGCACAAATAATCCACAAGTATTAACTGAATATTTATTTTGTTCAAATTAAAGAAAAATTTTCAAATTACAACTATAGAACAAACAAAGCAAGAAATGTCAGCTTTTTTTTTTTTTAAATCAAGCAGAATGCATATGAAAGCTGTTTGCCAATTAGCTTATTGTGAAGCAAAACTATTCAGTGCATACGTATTCTCATTTCTTGAAAACGATAGATGGATTTCAAATTTCAGGCTTCAAAAGAAACTGTTGTTTCTTAATTGTTCATTTGGTGCAGACTGTATGAAACTGCACTAGACTTCCCTTTCTCCACATTGTATGACAAAATACATGACTTAGACAAGTATGGTCATCAGTGACTTCAGATAGAAGTTGCTGGCGGTTGGCAGTTTTTCAGTCTGGTTGGTGTGGATGAAATAGGTAAAGTATTTCACTGAATTTAATCGGAAAAAGATTAAACTTGTGTTTACTTCGGAAAAAAACAGAATGTGCTTTTTAGCAGTGCAATACCCAGCACAACTACTCAGGATTTTTTTTTTCAGTACCAAAATGCCTTCTCCAAACCAGGTAAGTACTGATAACAGATCTGTACAAATATTTACTACATTTTTAACTATTACATTAAATTCTTGAAAGTTTTTGCTAAAAAAAAAAACAAGTTCTCTGTTACAGTTTGATTCTGCTTCAGCAAATACTGAGATAAGTTTTTTTTTCCTCCACAACATACCGCTGTTTTATTCATGTAGTTAAGCATAAGGAAGCCAGTAACCTTAAGTGACATAAGTCAAACCAAGAGTGAAATTTTTCTCTTAGTTCATTGATGAACTGTCCAATTCTCCCTCACCAATGTATAGCCATGAAGCTTATTTGAAACTGATTTCTTTTGGACGATAACAGTATCACAGAGTCTATGCCTTCATTATTTTGTTATCAATAAATTTCAATGTATTGTGAAGGTGGAAGTACACTATAACCCAATTCTGCTTTTCAGCATCATGTACAATATTCTAACACTTCTGTACACAAATGTTATGTTTTTAAAATGTCTAGTGATGGAAAGTACATTAACAAATTAAATTGCGTATTTTCTTAATTAAGAACAAACAATAATTCCACATATAAGTGCTTAAATCTTGTAAGCGAAACAAGCGTGAATATCTGCCAAGAATTTAAAGGAATTGCCTCTGCCTGTGGAACAGCAGAACATGTACGCTATTACTTGTCAGCATACTGGAGAGGAAAGCTGAAGGATTATGTATCTAGGGCAAGTCGTTCTACAATTGGTTCCAGTTTCTGTAACTCGCACCCATTAGTTATACTTCATAAATGCATTGAAACCATGTTTAACTGTATACAGCCTTTTGCCCTTCCCAGACCACAGAGTGCATTTTATCTGAAGATCTCAAACCTTGGACTGAAAGTTATAAAAAGGAAAAAAAATCTCTTTTGGAGTTTAAAAAAAATAAAATAGGGACATCCTTGAAAGTGCCACCATTAATAAATGGCCAAAATTACTCCATGTCCAGATAGGCCTGAAGTTGAAGAAATTAAAAGGCTGAGCAAACTACACCCATAAATCATTAGCCTCTTTAACTTTTCACTCAGGGAGTGAAGTCAGCTTTCACTAATTTGCATAGCTAGTGATGTGGTAATTCAGCTTCCATGCTTCCATCAGGCTTCGAAGAAACTTATTGGAACTCTTTACACATGGTTCAACAAGTTGCTAAGTAATTGATGTGAATGCCAAAGACTGCATAAAATGGGTATGTGGAGCTTCATTTAATCTCCACAGAACCACCAGCAAGTATGGATGGCACTTGGTATTCCTCCAACTCTACCCATTTAATAGAGTGATACAGTGCTGACTTCTCCAGTCCTACAACTCTGCTGACTAGCCTTATCAAAGCCTATCATAAAGTTGAATTCCTTTAATAGCTGTATACCTACCTTGTGCCAGACTTCTCTCAGAAATTATGGTTGTTTTTTTTTTTGTGCAGGACTACATTACTGGTCAGTACTACTACTGTACATGTGTTTTGAAGAGATTGCTATGGGTTTTTTTTCTTCCCTTTGACTGTCCAGTGTTCATTTACATCTAAATACCTGCTTTTACACATGCACATCATCATTCCTTGCCACAGCTTGCTTTGGCAAAACTTGACTAGAAAAGAAACTACTACTACTGAACAGCATTAGGCCATTGATCACCTTCAATGTAGGTGTTGCTCAAGGCAGTGAGTATTCTCCAGACATGTAGTTAAAACTAGCAGTCAGACTTAACAAAATGCCATTAAAATTACTTGGAAAACTTGTCTAATGCAAGGACATCTAAAATTATCCAAATAAGGAATGCATAGGTAAACAAGGTCATTTCTACACAGACAAGGCACTGGCTCGATGACACAAACCCAGGACAAATCACGATCTGTCCTCACTGGTCAGTTCAGTTAGAAGAGCAGCAGATATTGCTCTGCCAACTTGTCAAGGCAAATGGCACTTGAACTAACAATTCTGACCCTGAGAGATAGAAATGAACTTATTAAACCTAGAATTCAGCGGGCAGAGGCAGATGAGTTCAATATCCAAAGAATATACCTCCTTATGAAAGGCTCTTTTTGCCTGAAGGGAGTTTCTCCTCTACACATCATTGAAGGCTTTTGATTAGATCAGCAGTATATGTATTTAAGGAGACATGCAATTCAATCCCTCAAATACCATACTTTGAAGATGCATCCAGCTCTTCTCATCCCTCAACAAGATAAAGAGCTGGAAGAAATAAAGCCACATTGCTGGTTCAGTTCCTTCTTTCCCAGAAGGATATACTGAGGCAACTTCCTCCTTATCAATCAACAATCCCAACCTCTTTTATATCTAACAGGCATTATTATAGTCATCCTGCTAGATTTGAATGTTTCTTTTGCTTGCTTCTCTGCAGTACAACACCAACCAAATACAACAACATAATGTGACTTGATGAAAGCCCAGGCTTTCTTGTGTGGCCGAGGAGGATTTGTTCAGCCAAACTTAACAGGTACTGTGTATCCTTGCCTCTAACACAGCATTCACATAAAGTATATAGTCCCTTCAGGCTTCTAGAATAACTTAAATATTTGTATAAGAGATTATCTTTATGTAGTTGGTTTGACTACATCAGATTCATTTAAGTTTCTATTTATGAATTTCTAATAACGTATTGCTATTTTGGTAAACTGGGAGCTGCAAAGTTGATTCATAGGAGAGGTTTTTGTATGCCCTTCATTTAAATCAACAGAAACTTCCACATTTATTTTCCCGGGGTTAGATGAAAGATGACAGTTCACTTAATGGCGCCATCTAAAGAGGCTCCTTGAGCTCTGTGAGACAGCCCAAACACATCAGAGCAGTTTTGTCTTCATAACTCCAGATTACCTTGGCCAAGATTCTAGGTTGCGACTGAATTTAATTGATGTCTTTGAGTTAATGCCTTTGCTTTGTAACTCTGAGAAAAAAAGTGTTTAATTAAATTAATTCTGTCAAATAACATGCATGGTAATGTCAGAGTATGTAACTGCAGCCCCAGCCTGCCCTCCACTGTTTTTTTTTTTCCCCAACTAATGAGGATATTCTCAAAATAGGCATAGAGTCTTAGATAAAACATCCAGAAGAGCCTCATAAAACTGCACATTTACTAAAGGATTGTAAACCTGAGCTAAGTGCATTTAAAACAAGGGAGATTTAAAAATAAAAAAGAAAAGAGATTAAACAGACCTCAAACAAAACTCTACTGGACCATCCGTATCAGCAGCTAGCTCCTGCAGTATGTAGAAGGGGTTTTACTTTTCCTTTTATGCTTGCAGTGTAAGTGACCATGGAACCTACTTCCTTTCTAGCTCTAAGGAGCTTACAAACAGCACAGGTTATGTAGTGACACTAAACAAATCCCAAGGCCCATCAGCAAAATTTAAAGAAGCCTCTAAATACGGGCTGGCAAATTATGGTCCTGTTATTACAGTCACATTTATGTCTCTTTGGGAAACCCTTCTGAAATAGAGACAGAATTTGGAAGGGTACTTTCAATCCACATGCAAAGCCTCTCATGTAGATGAAACAACATAAGATAAAGGCTGCTGCTCAGGGCTGAGATTGGAAGACTGGCAGAGATGTGTGCACAAGAAAAACTCATGTTGACACCAGAAAGTAAAAAGAAGCCCCTGATTTGCAGAGAGGAGTCAGCAGAGAAGGGAATAAAAATATGCATCAGTACTGAAACATTCATGTAAAATAGTGAAATCCTGTTATATTTGATGGATTAGGAACTTTACACCTAAGACAAACTTACAGGGCTAGGGAATCACCAACCACATGAAGATTAATAAGATCAAGCACTGAATTCTGTACTTAGGGAAAATCCTGGATCTTTGTACAAACTGGGGTATGAGAGGCTGGAAAGCAGCCCTGTGAAAAGGGATCGGGGAGGTTCTAGTTGACAGCAAGTTGAACATGAGTCAGCAGCATGCACAGCAGCACAAAAAGCCAACATTACCCCAGGGTACTATCAGTCCAGCACAGTTTCACTTTGCTGTGAGCTGGCATAGCCTCACCTTGAGCACTGCATGCAGTTCTGTGCGCCTCAATGCAAGGGCAAAATTGTTACAGACTGTCCAAAGGAGGGGCTATGAGGATGGTAACAGGTCTGGAGGGCAAGACATGTATTTTAATACAACCTCCATTGTACATTTGAAGCTGTGCTGTTTCCATAGAATAATTTGCTAAGGAGATGCTGATGTAAAGAAAGAAAAAGTCTGTCCCTTTTAAGATTGTAAGGCCTTATGGAAAATTCAAAAATCAAGACCAAGATGCCTACCAACGACAGCAAATCTAAGACTAATTTTGATGTGGCTGTTTGGAAGACAAGACACAATTAAGCTAGCTCTTCATGATTCACATAGTTAATGACACTCTATTGCTATTTATAAATTTGCAGCAGTTATAATTAGTAATGCTATTAGTGATACCTCATCACAGCATTAAATATAGTGCTTTTACTCCACAGAAATTATAACATTAAGGTTGGTAATAAATCAGTTTTCTTGTCATCTTGTAAACTTAATTGGGAATGCTTCTCACTAAGAAAAATAGGTTGATTAAAAAGGTGTCCCACTTAGATGAAGAACTGGCACAGTCATGTTCAGTCAAAGTGCCGAGATTCCAGTTTTCTTAGAGGTTGGAAGATGCAGATCACCTTGACATGTTTCACTTTTCCTAAACCCAGAAGTCTCAAGGTACTGTGCAGAGCCTGAGAAGAACGGACCAGATGCTGGGCACCCAAACCCAGCAACAGCAGTACTTATGTGAGTCCTGCTAGCTCCAGTTCTTCTAAAGACATCAGCCAACCATGCCAAACTATAAAAGCTTTCTTCACTTCATTTTCAGGACATTTTCTTTAATTCTATAGCAGAATTGTCTGGACCTCAACTAAGGACAGAATAATCCACTGGCAAGAGAGCTCCATTAATTTCAAAGTTTATAGAGGAATTCACACTTGGAAATAAAAATAGGAAAAGAAAAAGCGTGGTCACTTTTACACGTGCAACAAACCTGAGTACTCAGCAGAACTACTCTTGACTACAATGCTTACAGGGCAGAGCAATATCCAGCCTAGAGAGCAGCAGTCCTTAAACGACAGTAGCGTTCATCTCTCATACTCAATCTAATCAAATTTTTGCCTAAATTTATTACCTGTTGAAGGAAGTAATGTTTCCAAACAACTAAAACAAATGTACAGAGATAGACACAGAAGATTCTTTTCATAAGGCAATGGCTTATGACAGGAAGAGGGACAAGTCAGACTGAGTGATGTAGCAATGTGCCATACCACTGTACCATTCCAAAAGCCGTGCAGAGTAACAGGATGGGATCTGGTCTGACCTCCTTCGACTCAAAGCTTCACACTCTGTGTCTCACTGAAGTGAACCAAGAAGCCTGCAGGTTGTGGCAGTCATGTTTTTATTTTTACTCTCAAGTATCTTCACTTCCATCGTAGTAAACCTAACAAAGCAATGAGACAGGATAACATTTCCTGTTGCTATACTGTGTCAATCAGGCTCTCAAAGAAGTGAGAGGCCTTGGAAATACTGCAGTAACATTGGAATCTGAAACATTTCTGAAAGTCTAGAACCTGAAGTAATTTATCTTCACATTCAAGAGATCTCCTTGCTTAGGGCACACTTGGATTGCAAAAGATAAATGCCTAGATCTCCCATCTGAACTCACACACTACTACATACCCCGTGAAGACTAAGCAAACTAGACTCATAATATGGGAGTAATGTGCAGTCTTTCCATAACTACTGCTCCTGCAACTATAGTCCTTCTTCCATTCCCAGGCACCAGAAGTTGCACTCCCTCACAGTTCCCCAACAGGAAGAGCTGTTTTGACATCAACTGTTGACATTCAGATGTTTTCACAAACCAGAGTAGTACACTGTTCTGCTTGACAAAAGCAACAGTTTGCCAAAAGGACCTGACATGTCCTGCAAAGAGGCACCTCTAATACCCCAGCTACTTTACAGCCTGGCTTGAACTGAACAGAGAAGAAGCAAATATAAGAAGTTGCTGTAGTGGGAAACGTTGTTCAAGTACTCTTCTATTACTCAGAGGTGCTGTGAAAATAGTATGACCTATCCTATCCCATAAAGTAACAAGGCAAGAAACATCCAGAGCCAGGCTGCAAAGAAATGTAAGAAGGTGTTTTCAGTAAACAGTCTTAAAACCCCAAACTTATTTAACTTCATATTACTTGTACAAATGAAGTATAACAAAGAGGCCAGTAATTAGCCTGCACAAATTATAGCACCAAAACTCAGTTACTTTCCTTTCTAACGAAAGGAGTCAGACTCAGAGTAAGACGCTTCACACACAGACATACAGACACTTCCATTACAGTCAACACCGGTTTGCAAAATGAAATCTGAACCATGTATTCTTTCCCTTTGCAGTGAATAGGCTTTGTAACGAGCAGCACACACGCAACTACCTAAAGCAGAACAGAAAGTGGTTTATTGTACAGTCAACAAATATACAGAGTGGTGTGGTTAGTCTGGTATCTGCAGAACCTATAACTAGAAAGATTATCACAGTAAAAAGGGATAATCAAAAATAAATTAAGTGCTCACCCGTATCATAGGCTCACAGAAAAACTCCAAAAAGAGCGATCTCCAGAAAGAGATCCCACCTCAGTGGCAGTCAGCCCTTAAATGGGGGTCTAGGAGAGGTGGAGCCTGGCTCCACCCCTTCCGGTCACAGGTGAATTGCCTTCACCTGTGCTCCCACAGCTGACTCAGTGCTTGCCTCAGCTGATCAATCAGAGGTTCAGGCCATGATTTAACAGTTCCCATACATTTCCCTATCTTTATTTGTTACTGACACTACTCATGAAGAAGATCATGAACCTCTCTGTTGCAAATGATCAACACAGACTGTCATCAGGGTCTCATGATGTCAGCTATATTTATTAGTGTCAGCTAGACATTGAATCAAATTAGAAGCTCTGAACAGTTTAGCTGTAGTTATAGCTTACTTTCTATGTGATACAGTGCAGAAGCATTTCTCACAAAAAAAGGTCAGATTGTACTCTGAAGGACAGTGTTTGTAATGACTTGCATTTTACATCTTATTAGACATTTTATACCATGCCAGGGGCCAACATTTTATTTCACCTGTGTTTTAATACCACATGTCTTTGACTTACATCAACAAATGCATGTTATTTTTCAAGTTTCCTTTAGAAATGTGGAGTTGAGACAGTCTAGAAGAAAATGCTTGTATATCTTGCACAACTCACAACAAGTCATCCATAAGAAAAAAAAATAGACTCCTTGCTGTACAATAGATCTGGGTGACATAGCAACCCAGGCTCAGGAAAGCTCCAGTGTTCGTGTTACCTTCAGAGCTTAATGTTACTCTTATGCCATGTGACAGCCAACAAGAATCTCAGATGTAAGTAATAAATTGAAATTGCACTGCAATCCTATCCAAAGCCTGAACTCCAACTTGAGACTCTGACATTTACTATAATTGATAGGTAATGTCACAGTTTCTAATAAAAACAAATTTTAATCCTCTAAGGAGCTGTCATAAGGGGAAGAAACACAGCCAGTAATTATGTGAGGATCAGGCAAGCAAATACGTCATCTTTTATTAATTTTACTACATATTTAACAACTGAGCAAAGGACTCTGGCATCCATGCCTTCAAATGTTGTGTCAAAGTTTTTATCTCTGAAAAAGGATGACACTTTAAAACCTTACTCTCAGAGAAGTAGTAAAAACAAAGCAAGGAACCTAAATATTGAACAACGAACTACTGAACAATTGAGACAGTCAGAATGTTGAAGAGTTCTGAGAATGCTGAAAAGCATTATTTGCTATCTTTGGAGTCAGTGTTTGACTAGTAGAATAGGAATTGTGAATTTCTGATGAAGTCAATGCAGCATCTTCTGAAACACTTTGTATTATTTTGCTAAGAATTTTCTTCCACATTATTCCCTGACTTTCAGGAGTGCAACAAATTCAAAGATAAATACTACTTCAAAAGTTTGATTGATCTTTATGAAAGCATTTATCTTTGAAATGAGGAGGAAGAAAGAGCAAACCTTGTCTCTAAACTACAGTTCTATCATGCATGCAAATTTCAGGACGAGCTCATGAACATGGTCATTACACACAGCGTTACCATAATACATATTACTTGTCTGCAATACAACTGATTCATCACCCACAGCCTGAGTCCCCAGTATGTCTCCAAAGCCTGCAATGAAGGTTCATGTAGAAGCAAGTGAATCCCAATACACTCTGGTATGTGATTATAAGCAGAAAAGGCTATTGATTAAATAAAAACACGCTCAAATAATAAAAGCTCGACTGCAATTTATATTACTTCATACTCAGAGCATGACCACAGAGTGAACTCTCAGGCAATTAACCTGCAATGCTGCCTTCTAGCTCTTTAGTTATATATACCTCAAATCATGTCACTAACAACAGGGATGCAGAGCTGCCTTCAGAGACAATATTGTACACACCTGAAATAATCATTTCAGTGCAGAAGGTTGGATGAAAAAATTAACACTGACCATGGAGGTCAGAGTAGTTTGTTCTAATTGTTTTCCCACCTCAAGAATAACTTCATATGTCTAGCCTGTCACTTTAAGTCCAGTCTATTAGTACTGTATTTATGTACTCATATTATTTTAAATTCATAGTTTAATTAGAACATGACAGAAGTTTCTTCAGATGTGTCTGAGATGACATGCCACAGGTTACTTACCCTTTTGCCATTGTGAAGTAAAGCCATAGCCCCTCATTTAGCCCTTCCTACAGAAATTTTCCAGACCTGATTAAAAATGATAGTCCCATTCAAATCTGTCAGACCAAACTTCTGGGTTTCAGAAGAGGTGAACTCTAGGATGAAAAGAAACAAAGATATTCGTATTGTCTGCGTCCATTTGGGAAGCCTCAGAAGGTTACAAAGGAGACTCCACAATGTTGACATCTTTCTTACTGCTGCAGAAGCAAGGCCTAAGGAAACAAGCAATCCCAGAGAGTTCTACAGAAGACTCTAACCAACACCTTACACCTCACATGGAGGCCCAGGCATGGTCAGATCTGCCACTGAACCTATGGACTTTTGAACACACTCCTTGCTCATCAAGGAAAGCACCCTGTTATTCACTTTGGCTCCACAATGCAGTCCCAGGTAGAGCTCCTTGTCAACAGCTGATCAAAGCATTAATAAGCACAAGCAGCAGAAGGAAGTGCAGTTGGATTGTTTTTAGGCACTCTAAACCCTTGCCAATTTCCCAAAATACAATTAAAAATATCAGATACTAGACTCCACACATAGCAGCCTGAATTGACCAGAATGATTTGCAGCATTAACTTAGAAAACATTCCATGACTTTACACAATCATTTTATTTTGTGGTTGCTGACGTTTTCATGCTTGAGATGTGCTGGACACTGCAGGACAGCAGTTGGAAAGAAAGATGAGTTTAACCATCCATTGCTGAGTTTCACTTTACACTTTAGATTTGATTAAGTATGAACACTGAAGAAAGCCACTGTTGAATGGCATTGTTAGGAAGTTAATTAGATCATGCATGGCTGTTACTTTCTAAGTTGCAGAAACACACAGTGAGGTCAAATGAAATAAGGGATGAGATACCATTTGCTCCAGAACATTTGATGACACCATTTTGCCACAAAAATAAAGGGAAGATCTAAAAGGGAATTTACACTGCATCACATATGACTGTGACTGCATCACAATTATACTGTGCTTAAGTGCTTGCAAACATAATTTCATGCACTCTAACAAAATATGACAAAGATCATTATTTCCAGATTCAGAGAAAAGGATAGGATATAGATATTTCTATAGAGCACAGACTGTTCAGCAGGATCTGTTGCAACAGGACAAGAGG
This sequence comes from Gallus gallus, assembly GCF_016699485.2. Classification (NCBI taxonomy): domain Eukaryota; kingdom Metazoa; phylum Chordata; class Aves; order Galliformes; family Phasianidae; genus Gallus; species Gallus gallus. The sequence goes on along the minus strand of NC_052535.1, from coordinate 47,053,371 downwards.
AAATGGTTTCAAACAAAAAAAGAAGAGGTTTAAGTTGGAGATAAAGACGTTGTTTGTTTGTTTTTGTTTGTTTGTTTTTTTAAATACAAAGCTGATGAGGCCCTGGCACTGCTGCCCAGAGAGATGGTAGATGCCCCATCCCTGGAGGCACTCAGGTCAGGCTGGATGGGGCTCTGAGCAAACTGATCAAGCTGCACATGTCCCTTTTCATGGCAGGGAAGTTGGTCTAGATGACCTAGGAAAATCTCTTCACACTCAAATTATTCTATTTTCAGCCTAGATGATTCTATGAACCTAAGCTGTTTCTCTGACTGTTAGACCCAGATTCATCAGGACCCTGTCACTTGAAAGGACAAGCTGACAAACTACTACCACAAAAATTCAGGATCTGGCCCAACTCCATGAAGTATTTAAGGTACTTCTTACTATGAAATTAAGTAAACTGTTTAACACTTGATAAATCTCAACTGTTTAACTCTTTAAAGTGTATTTTTATCATACATCCTCCCCCCTCATGTAACACAAAATGTTGTGAAGATTTTAACAAGCAGGATTTAAATCCTGTTGGCTGATGGTAATTCTTTAGTAAATACAGTTTAGAAGAAATTCCCCCCAAAACTTATCAATTCACTAGGAGACTAACAGTCATTATTAGGACAAGACTACCAATGGATCCAAAAGAGGAGGAAACAAGGTTGCTTTTTATCCCTCAGAAAAATGAATAAGTAGTTAAAAAGGAAAAAGAACAAGGAAAAACCTGAGTTTCAAAGCTACCTCTGGTCTTTTTCCTCTTGACAAATTCATCAAAATTAATGAGAAATCAGCTTTTTAGTGAAAAAAATGCATACCATTGAAAAGCAACCATAAAATTCTACCACTGTGATAAATCTTCAGGTTGAAATGATCCTCAACTCAAAAAATGGAGCCCAGGGTAAAAATAATAAATCAAAGGTAAATATGAGCTGCAGGATAGCCAGGGTTAGAGAAATGCATCGCAAAACAGAGGGTTCAGAAGTGTCTGATTTGTCTGAGCAGCCAGAGGTTTGATATACAACCTTCAACAAGGCAGGCAGGGAACCGCACTAATCTCTTGTTTTCTGGCACTCCAGAGGTATGTGTCTGCTTTTTAGCAGTGGCTGGTTCCCTCCTCCAGACACAGACACACGAGGGGAAAAAAAAATCCCAATGATTACCTCACCTCAACTCCAGGTTTAATCAAGTCCTCTTCCTCACATTATTCTACAATAAAAGACCCTCCCCACAGCAGTCCAGCATAATATATACTTCAGAATCTTAAATAATATGCCATAATATCACTGCTTACATTAAATTTATGTAGTCTAATAAGAAGCTTGCATCAACTTGTAAGCTATTTTTGCCAATATCACAGCATAAATTTCTTAATTGTCTAGACATACCACTCCACCATTTGTAAGGGGGATTTAACTGATGTTTGATAGCATTTCTTTTAGGACACACTGATATTTCTGTGGGTAGAAATTGAGTTTCACTTCTACTTTTTCTGTCCAGGAAAAGAGGTCATACACCATTATTGTTTGTAATGAGTTAGCTGAATTCCAAGGCAGTACTTCAGGATATTTAGAGCAAGCAGTCACTGCAGTTAAAACATATGTTATTTAAATGCTTCAAAGGAGTCCATTTAACTTTCGCTGCCATGGGGTACCTGGCTCTTCCTCGTAAAACAATGGAGTATCTTTAACCACAGAACATTTGCTGACAACTCTGACTAACAGCACAATACCTGTGTGTTAACAAGTTCCTAATTGCCTTCAAGTAATTTAAATCAGCTGTTTCTGGCTCCAACTCCACAAACATACCACCCACCAGACCATCTATTTTCTTGTTAGCTGCCACTCTAATTTTTTACTATCACCACGTGTACCCAAAAATCTCCCCATCCCTGTGAGGAGGCAGCAATCAATACTAGCTCTCTTCACTGCACGAAGGATTCAGACTAGCAATTGTAGCCCGAATACATCCATAATTTCTCAGAGACAGGTATGAAACTTTTCCTTGAAAACCATTCTCAGAACTTCTCTACAGTTGGAAGCACAACAGCGTTCTGAGGAGGCAAAAAAAAAAATAATCACAAAGTCTGTAGAACTTTCAGTTTGAGCATTCACTCCACATTGACTGCTTTCCTGTGTATGAGAAGCACTGTGAGCCACCTCCCATAGGAAAGTCTGCCAAAGCATTCAGAGTCTCTTAGCTTCAATAAAAGCCAGAGAAATCAACACAGAACAGCAGCCTCTATTGTGGCAGCTTGCTTGCTGGATCTTAGGATGATAGCTAATCATCCTAAGGATAAAAACACCACACTTGTTATCAGGATGCAAGGAAGTTTTCTTAAATGGCAAAACTGCTGGTAGCTATGCTTGAACACGGCATTCCATGGAACAATTGAAGTTCAGAAACACACCAGCTGGGCCTCTTTTTCTTTATGCATAGAACTTGCCAGTAAATTCTGGTGCTTCTTGGAGTGTTTTGGCCTCTAGCTCCTAATTATAGAGCATCACATTACACCACAGGTTATTAACATCTTGTGATATTTTCTATGAGTCTTGCCCAAATGAGAATTGCATGCAACAGCTCAAAACTCAACTTGGAACTACAGCCACGAGTGCATCCTCTGCAGACAGTGACAGGAAGTATGCTATAACCAACATTTTAAGATAGGCTTTAATTAGGTAAGCCTCAGGATACATTTGTCTTTATGGCAATCGTTATCTATGCTAGATCACAATACCCAATAATGAATTAAATCACTGTAGAAAAAGTCAATTCAAATATTTATTTCGATGTTATTTGCTCCATCTGCACAGTTTTGTGATATTTACCTTCCTTGTAATAAGCAATTGTACCTCTGTGTGACAAAAAATATTGAACAGAAATTTATTTTTGAAACAATCTTTAGGACACAAAACTTTAGCTTTAATGCTACGGGGGTTCAATACCCACCTGATAACAGAAATGAGTGTCTGAAGTTGAGCTGATCTCTGCACTCAGAGAAATCCCTGAGTTTTCCTAAAATCTGCAGATATATTGCACTTCTATAGCTTAGCCAAATCTCTCTCAAAAACTCTGGCAAATGTGTGCTTTCCACAACACACAGTTAAGCACACTATTTGCTGTTGTACCCCCTTAATTGAAATAACAGTTCTGGAGACCAAATGCGCATTTCAACAGTTATGTTGCTTTGGCTTAAGGTATTCCCTGGTCATCTTGCAAAGCTGCTGACAACAGCACGGCTTACCTCAAGCACTGTTTTAGATCTGCTTTCAGCCAACAGACAGTTTTACCCAGTGTAAGGTCTCTGAGCACTGTCTCAGCACCCTTGCTTTTTGTCCTCACAAGCACAAGTAGTTCTTGTATGTCTTTCACACTGTTAACACCTCACTCCACTGACATAACAGAGAGCAACTCCTTTTTTTTAAGTCATTGGATATCAGTGATAAACTGTTGCCAACTTCATTTGCCATCTCAGCACCTCAAACACCACCCAACTTGGCAATGCTTTATTAGTTTTCTTAAATAAAATGCATTTAGAAGCCATTTCTTTTTCTGTATTTCATTTAAAACAGGGGGCTTCCAAGGCTTTAGGCAGCACAGCCTACATTTCCAGCAAATGTTTTTTCTCTTTAAGAGCAATTGTTCGGTTACACAGCAGGTTAGAGATTTTTGCCACAGCCTCCTGCCCTATTATGTCTAATTACAACAGCAGCCTTTTTCGCCACTTAATAACTAACAGCATTCAAACCTCACTGCATAGGTTACTTACAGAGGATGGACCCACAAGTAAGCCCATTTGCCACCACGTATTCAGACATTTAACCCTGTTTTTTACTGAAACGAGCAATTGCCCTGCAGCCCCAGTATCTACAGGCAGCAGTTCCCTGTTCATAAGACCACCGTATTTTTTTTTTCAACTCCCATTGTTTTGTTAAACGCTATAGAAGAACAATACTCACACAGACGACTCAAACAAGTGTTAATTAAATGTATAAAGATGTTCTCTCAATATTTCATATGATACAGTAAACAGCCCTACCAGGCTTAAGCTATAAGAATACTACCTTACTCCTACACACTGCAACTGGCAAAATATTTAACCTACCAAACTGGTGTTGTAAGCAGGACAAACTACATACAGAGCACAAAGTGCATGAAAACTGTGCAGTTCTCATGTAGTAGATGAACAACTTGAAGAGATGCACAAGAACAAAGCTAGCAAACAGAGTACGAGGTACGGGAGCTGGCTGAAACTGTTAACATAACTGAAACCATTGCATACTGAGTACACATTTGCCAGATGAGCAGGTTGATGCACCAATATCAAAATATGAGTGACATTTACCTGGAAGAGTTGCAAATACTGCAGATGATGTATTTATTCTCACAATCCAATACCATGGAAGTTTGAGATGATAGAAGCAGAGGCTCCAGTCCTGGAAATACCTATGTGTGTGTTTTATTTCATTTGTTTCTTGTGGTCTCAATGATATCTGAGGTCAATTCCATTTGCAGGAGATCCTTTTCAGAATCAAAGATTTCCTTTATTAACTTGCCATCAATATTGAAAATAAACATAGAGTTCATCATCTTTTCATTGCACTACAGAGTTGATCTATGGTTCTTTATACAGTTATAAAAAACTTCAACAGAAATCCAAATCAATTACACACATGCTATCAAAATGCTCACATTTTTAATTCAGCACATGTTTAATATTTGATCCTATATGTGCAATAAATGTCTTTATCGCATGCAGTAATTAATTTCTATTCACAGATATTTATGTGTGAAATTAAATATTTCATACATTCATTAATTTTATAATTTTAGAAGCTAGCCACTCTGAGGTGCACTAATCAACTTCTTCATTTTATGTGAAAGCTAATTCTTTAATGGGTAGTAATAATTTTCTCTGCATAATAAGTCACGAAACGTGTTGCGAATCCTGATCTCTTTAAATATAGACCCATCTTTATCAACTTCAGCAATATTGTCTTGCATTTTTATTCACTGAAATTGATTAATCCCTTCACCATCCTCCCCTTACTTCAATCTTTCTGGATTAATCAGGCCCTAAAATGGTTTTGTGTTAATAAGTTTCTTGTTTTTCTTATGCATCCATCTCAAAGTGCACCTATCCATCCACACTGCAACATTTTTAAGCACTAGCAGGAGGTATCCCTCTATAAGGAGAAGAGCAAGACTGTAGCCTGAAATACCCAGCCAGGAGGTCTTCATTAAAAGGATCCTTCCTCTCCTGCTCCCATTTGACCTTCAGCAAAAAAAAGCATTATGTTTTGCTCAGCTCCTCTCAGTTTATCCAACCACAAATTTATGTAGATCATACAGCTTGCTTATTTTACTCACTCAGATGTAAAACACCGAATAGAGTAACATGTCTTTCATTTGAAGCTCTATTTCAATGGCTAAGCTTTCTTGGGTGGAATGGTTTCAAATTAGTTATTTTCTACCCCATAATACAAAGGGAACTGTCATACCACAAGAATACCTATCTGTACTGGACTGAATTGGCTGGCCCTCCAGGCTACTTTCTTATTCCCATTCCTCAGTAAAAGGAGAGAAGTAAATAAATTGAAAAAAAATTTCATAGGTTGATAGAATGACAGATAATTTGCCAGTTACCACCATGGGCAAAACAGACTCAGTTTGGAGATAATTCCATTTATTGCCAATTCATAATGGAGTAAAACAGTGAGTACTTAAAGCAAACTTAAGGCCCATTACCTTCATGCCAATTTTCCCCAACTTCAAATTCATTCTCAATTCTTCCATCTCATATGCATACCAAGTAGCACAGGGGGATAGGGATCTGGGGTTGCAGTCAGTTTATAACTCTTCATCTCTGCTGCTCCTTCAGCCTCACACAGCAGTAGCTTTACTGGCACTAAACATTCTGTGCTGTGCAATTAGCACCCAATTCAAATCCAGGTTTGTTTTTGTTCACTTCTTTGTAGATAGAACTAATCCATATGTGACCCAGAACTAAGATAAAGCAAAGTTTCTATACTTCAGCTGCAGAAGTTTGGGATGAATTGAGCATTGAAGTCAGTGAACATTATTAATCATGTACCCATCAGTTTTCTCTTTGTAGTTTTTACTTTGAGTTTCTTTTACTGAATCATCAATAAAAAATACACCAAATCCCATTTTTCTCTACAACTCACTCCTTTACAATACATCAGTGTAAAGCTCCTTAAAACCCCTAGCCTTCAGCATGTCTGAGGTTTCTCCTCCAATTAGAATTTGGAGACTTCTCATAACCAGAAAAATATGCAAAAGCCTGATCTAGTTTGCCATGTTATGAGGTTCTTAAAAACTGAATCCCCCCATTGATGTTTCTTCTGTGACACTGAAACTGAATAAAACATATTTCTTAATAATTAATAAAATGTTAGAACTTGAGACAGAGGAGAATATGTAGAAAATTATTTGCAAGCAGTACTTAAACTAAAAATACAGAGGCAAGTTTTGCTGGAAGGAAGATCTCTAAAACAATTATCCCATTAACTGTGAGCCTAGATAGTCATGTCATCTTCTGGAAAAAGAGGTAACTTTACTTACAAGATTAGGTCCAAACACAGCTTTTCCCACTCTGCACCATGACTTCGTTTTTGTCTCTTTAGCAACATAAGAAAAACAACCAAAATTACAGGTGCCAATTGCAATTTTTTCATTCTTCAGTTTCACTAAAACACCCATCCAGTTCTGCTGGACTTTTCCATCCACTTTTCTGTCCACATCCTCTGTGCACTAAGTATAACCGAACATTCCACCAGGGTGAGTTTAGGTGGTGTGCTATATTGATAAGCACATAAAATGCAGCGATTAAACAAACTGTACAGCTCTGGCAATTAATGGTGATTTTTAATACTTCTTGAGGTGTTCTTGCTACACACCATTTAAGAGCAGCATAAGCAGGTTGTTCCAGGGGAAATGGTTGGCCTGAGTTTCCCTTTCAGCAGGCTCCCTAGCAGCATGTTCACTCATGAGTTACTAGATCTGTAAGAAACATCAACGCATTGGACATATGTTTTTATTTGGCTTCTGACAGCCATTCTTTCTGAGAGCAGTCTACCAGGGAATTCTCTGGAGCTCTAATGTACATCAGTACTGAAGTGCATATCCTGGTTTTCAGCTTTAACTGGCCCCTAATTCCACAGAAGCCTGACTTCATCCAGGTTGCCAGTTGGATATCAGCTGTAAAGGCAGTGCCAAAGAGCAAACAAAGAGCCTTTATATTGACTTCAAATCAGTGGATCCCACACAGTGGCCAGATTCAACCCATAAAGGTCATATAACATCATGAACTGTCCTTCTGTGAACTGGAGACAGTTCTAAATGCACACTGTGCAAAGAGGAGGTCCTTCCCCAGTCTTCAACTGCCAAAGCTCATGAAGCAATGAGCAAAGAAAGGCCAGCACTGCCCTGTTCTGCTCCTTGTAGGGAACGAATAGCTCCTGAGCACAGAGCAGCTATTTATGCCTGCCCTTAACTGCAGTTTCATGGTCTGGTTTGTAAGATTCCACTTGAAAGAAACATTGACTGTAAAAGGTGTTGATAACATGAGGTACATCTTTAACTTATAGAACCATATCTCTGTTTCCCTCCCATATATCTCCACAAAACTGCTCAGTGGAGTGAGCTGTGCCTACTGCAGGCAGAGCAGGTATCATCACTTAACTCCAATTGCTTCATGTTTTACACCCTAAACCCTACTATCTACTTCTTGCTTGCTAACTTGACTCTTATCCTGCTACACACTGAACACATATTCACTTCTAAAGAAAAACATAGAAAAAAAAGTTAGTTTACAACAATGCAGTTGCAGAGTGGTGAAATCACAAACTACAGAGGTCCAGCTCTGTTTTTCTGTGACACACAGACATCCAAACACGCAATAGTCTCTGCTATGATAACATCCTCTGAAATGACAGAACAAACAAGAAAGTTGCTTGACTTCTGATTGCATTTCTGGATACATATGCTTCCTACTAATGAACTTCAGGTTTGTTTTGTAATCTTTCTACTCCACCATTTCTAGTATTTTTGTCATTTAAACCTATAGAAGATCAAAGAAAATTCACATTAAAAATTCAGAAAAGTAAACCAGATGGTGTATCTGAGTAGATTATAAGAGAACAAAGACAAGAGAAAGACAAGAACAAAGACAAGAGTGGTAATCCTAAAAATCAATTTAGCACCCTGTCCCACTGTTCTAGGTAAAAAGGGTATCACTTAAAATTACAGCTTCTGTATTCAATCATCTTTCATTTAATTTAACACTGCGCCATTTATTCTCCTCCAGTGCACTAAAAAAAAACAGTGCAAGATATTTCCTGCATATTCTTTTCAGTACCAAATGTCAGGGGTACACTGTGAGCATCCCACAAGATTTATATGTCTGGGAACATGCAGATGAAACAGTCTTTATCATCTCAGTTTCTTAAGTAAGATGTTTTTGAGATAGCATCTGTCATTAGATGTCTGGAAAACCAAACCAGCAAGGGCATGCTGAAGAGACCAGAACTCTCCCCTCTGCTAAAGCTAAGCATAATATAGCTAGAATACCTGCAGCACATGAGGTAGCACAGAGCAGCTCCATACACTGCTACTTCCCCAGCTACCTCCTGGATTTTCCAAGTAACTCTAGTTACCACTTTTAGAAACAGAAGAAAATCCAGAAGATGCCTCTCCTAAAAAGAAAACAAGTACCATCCTTAACGTACAGACTGTGTATCTGTTCTTAGCCACTCTTGCTCTCTACAAATCTTGAAAAAGCAGGCAATCCAGTGGAAATCACACTTAGCTAGGGAATTGGGAAAATGTCTTGAAATGAAAGGGAGAAAAGAAAATGTTGTTTTCACCCCATGCGTGGATGCTTACTGCAACTCTAGACACAGAAATCTTGATTTCTGAGATTAAAGAGTGGCTAAAAAAGGGTTAATGTTAATCAGTTATCTGACTGTAGGTATATAGTTATTTGTTCCAGTAGCAATTCCAGAGTTAAGTTGGGTCAAGTTTCACAGTGCTTACATGCTAGGCAGAACTTAAAGTCCTTGGTCTGTTTCAATAAATCATAATAGATTGATAAGCATATCAGCCACAAGAAGAAGATACTTACCATAATTATATTGCCATGCCTAAAGGACTGCAACAGGAGAAAATCATCTAAATTAGTGGCATCACAATGTTTCCAGTCATTGACGAGTATAAATTAATCGTTGTATGTCCTGCCTGAATGGTGTCACTTATCCATTTAAACAAAAAGTTTAAATTGCTAGTGTCAAAGTTATATACTAAATGAATTAGTTGCTGAGTTTACTAGAGTCAGACTGTTAATAAATAGGTTCTCTGGACAACATTTGTTAATTAAATGTGCCTAACATTGTCAGTGATTAAGTTTGAGAGTTGTTTTATGACTGAAAACATGAGGAGATAAATATGACATCATAGAAATACTGAAATAGAATAAGAAAAATCCTAGAGAGCTTCCTTCTTATGATTATGGGTGAAGATTTTCCATCCACCCCTATTCAGATGCCTACTGCCAGAAGAGCCTCAGTTGCTGATATGAACATCTTCCTGTAGGGCATCCTACTCCAGGTTTTCAAGAATTCTCAGCTCTGCATTAAACCTGGTCTCACCTGACACTGCTGGTAAGCACGGCTGGACCACTACTTCATTGTGATATGATATGGACAAAAGCAACACTAACACAGGAGTGAAAGAATAGAAAAGAAACTGATCTGCCAGCTTTGCAGCCTACACAAGTCCCAGTTTGTCACCTGGCACACTCCAGCTATTCAAAGAATAGATGTTTTAAGCTCACATTTCTACAGCTTTGAAGAATTTTCATTTTTTTTCCCAACAGCACTGCTTTATTTCTTGCTCATTAAAACAAGATCTTTAAGTACTGCATCAACTAGCAGCAGGACACAGGAAAAAACAGAGAGCATCTGGCAATCCTAGCCAAACACAAACCAGCATGAGATACAAAAATAAGCAAGTCAGGAATTTGATTCCCAGTAGGCAAGCACACACAACACCTCTGTCCATGTACTGTCCCCCACAAGACCATGCTTTTCAGAGAGGTAATTATTAGTCCAAGGGAAAAGACCTCATCTCTTGACTCACCGGAGGGACATAAGTATGTTGTCTTTCTTGTAGTGAGGGGCCCAAAACTGAACACAGTACTCAAGGTGCAGCTTCACCAGAGCTGAGTACAGAGGGATGATCACCTCCCCTGCTCCTGCTGGCTGCACTATTTCTGATACAAGTCAGGATGATGGCCTTCTTCAAGTGCCCTCTGTAGAGCCTTCCTATCCCCAGGCAGATCAACACTTCCTCCCAGTCTGGAAACTTACTGAGGGTGCACTCAATCCCCTCAAGTCATCAAGTCATCCCCTCAAGTTCAAGTCATCAGTGAAGATATTAAACACAACAGGCCACAGTACCAACCCCTAGAGAACACCACTCACAACCGGTCACCAGCTGTATTTAACCCCATTCGCCACCACTCCCTGGGTCTGGCCCTATAGCGGGTTCTTTACCCAGTAAAGAGTGTACCAGTCAGCTGTTTAGCTGACTGGAAGCAAGAACAGCATACAGTCACTGTAACATTTTAACACCTCTCCTGTCCTTTACACCAAAATGCAACCCATTACAGCAACAGAAAAACTCTGAGAAAGAAATACACTGTTGAAACTGTGCATCAACAAAGGAGATGAACAGCTCAACTGATTTATTGGAATCTGCAGCAAAATCATTCACTGAACTTCTGTTAAACACTAATAAATTAAAGCTCTTTCTTCCTTCCTTGTTGCAAATTTGCATTTTTAATATGGAGTACTGAGACACAATCAAGATGATATCAAACGGCTTTGATCTACCTTTAAAATTATTCAGTGCTTACAGTTAGACTATTATATCCTGTATCTAAATGAATAATACCAAAAGAATTCACTATGATTAATGTTTGTACAATCAATGAAGTACAAGTAATTTGCTACTTGTTGCACAGTGTTGCCAAATTTTCCCTCTGTAATGTTTTGATCATATATATTTCCATTACATTCTGCACCATCAGTATAAATGGAGCAATAAAATCCAAGAGGCAAGAAAGAACGACAACTTTTCATTATTTTTTTTAAAATGAACTTGGTTCTTGAAAAAACTCATTCCTTAAACTATTTTCTTTAGATTTCTTTTTAAAGTGATGCCTTGTATTCAGCCTTTGTACATACACACTCACTGACAGGGCAGCTGGGAAGAGATTTACAGGTGGATATATTCAGGACTCACTCCCAGGACAGGCTGTTAAACACTAATTCCACACAGGCACCTGAGGAACCATCCTACAAATAATTCTGCCTACAGCCTGGGGCTACACCACATAAGCACCATGAAGGCAAAAGGTCATTAGTTAGTTTCTTGACCTCTCAAAAAATGGCAGTCTATTTTACCTTCCTGTCCAAAGGAAAAACCTGGATACAAAGGTAACCAGGTATCATGGGACATCAGTAGAAGTAAGACATCACCCCTAAATTGCTGTCCTGTTCATGCCATGACCAATCCTGCTGCTAGCATAACTGTCCTGAAAGGCAAAATTTCTTTTAGGGGTGAAGTGGGGAATGGGGAGCCTGTCACAATCTGTAGTGTGAGAAATGTGGCAAAAGGCTTCAAAGCTAACACCAAGACACAAGTGGCCAAAGACTGGAAAGAAAACTAACTCAGTTAAAAGATAAAATTAGGCAAAGAGCACAAGAAACAGGTCAGAACAAAATATACTGGGAGAATATGCCAGTGAAGGAACCAGTTTCATGCAAGCAGAGAGTTTTTGAACCAAGCTCACATCCAAGACCATTGTGTAATGATCACCAGTAAAGTGAATTTTTATTGCACTTCATGCATACTCGTTATCCTCTCTTTTCAACACTCCCCCATCCTCACCTCTTGTCTATCCCTTCTCTTCTAATGTCCAATGACACCTTAACTGCCTACATCACATACACATCTTTATAGCACAGGTAAGAATCTATGAATTTATCTGGAGACATGCCCTAACAGCTCGTGCTACCTGGAGCTCAGACCACAGGGTGAACAGAAAGGCCTCCTGCAAACCTTTCCACATACAGCAACTCTGCAAGGAAAACAAAAATCCTACCATACAACACATTTGATGATTTTGTTGTGTTTATTTGTCCTCCATCTTTTATTTTGCCACCAAGGATTTAATGACAGGTATTGGAACACTTCCAGGCCATCATTTCTTCCTTTCTTTCATAAAAAGTCCCTATACCAAAAGGGAAATGGATAAAGTCAAAATAAAAAACAAATATCTATCTATCTACGGTATTCCTAGTGCTTTAATACTCTTACATTCCTATCTTTAAAGACAAGATTAAAAAGGTCTTAATGGGAGCTGTTAACAGCCAGTAAAAAACAGTTAGCCTGTGCTGCTTTGTGCCCTTCCTTGCCTTATTACATAGACTTGTTTTTTCTTATACCTACCTTTCAACGCAGCAGGGACCAGATTTCCAAAGGGCACAAATCCCATGCAGCAAATGAAAATGAAGCAGCCAAATGGCAGCATCAGATGTGCCACTTACTCTTAATAGGAGGCGTTGGATGCTGAGACTTTCCAAGTCTCTAACAGGAGTAATTTTCATTTCAGTAAGTTTCCATAAGCCTTTGCCTGAGGGTTGCCAGAGGCAATCTGCCCTCTTGTTCAGGCTGCAGCAAGCAGCTTGACCATGCTGCTGAACACTGACGAGCCAAAGTAGAAAACCCAGAAAGAGAGAAAACTAAGAAATTCAAGCATGTTATAATATATATGCATTTTGGAGTCTCAGAAAGAGAAAAAAAGGTTGCAGTCTTGAGATATTTCCGTAGTATTAATATGAGATTTTAACCATCTGAATGCACTTCAAAAATATCGCTGCCACAGATTCTATTAAATATATATTGCAGATAAAACTTCACTTGAGCGTTGCTGCCAGAAAAGCAAATCAAGTGAGGAACCAGTTATGAACCTCACTATTCAGATAGACAATATATCAAAAACACATGTTTATCACATTCTTCGCTTGTTTTTATAGAAATGACTGTGAAGACAGGTGCATGTGACTAATAACTGTGGTTCTGAAGTGGTATTTTCTAAAGTCCTTAACCAGTTCAAAAGCACAAGTCTCAAGGGTATTCAGTTAACTACCTGATACCAACACAGCTTTCTATGGGGAGGTTTTGTGCATTTTACTCTGAATACTCTGCTACTGAGTGCTGCCAGGCAGAGGATCAGAGCAACACCTGCACCTTTGGTGCTCCCAGTGATCATGCGGGCACGTGAAACGAAGCTCTTTAAGGTCAGTGGAACAATCCTGTCTTGCTGTACAGCAAGAACATCAATCAGGTTCCAGATGCTCCATTAGGAGACTTCCCAGGGGATTTAAAAACAACACAATATAGTTCTGAAAATCAAATAGCTAGAATTCCCAGTATTGCATTAGTGCTCTTCAACTGCAGCTCAGCATCCATTTTGACACATAAGAGTTCAGAAAAGGGATCCACATCCCCAAGTGAAACTCTTGCAAGCATTCTAGGATTCAAGTTGAAGCAGATGCACATACATAAGCAGGTCCACAAACCTGCTTCCTATAGAAGTTTTATAGAACCAGGGGAGAAGGAAATTAGCATCCCTTGCCTAGTGTCAGAACTGTTAAAGGAAATCAGACATTAAGAAAATCCCAAGCAGTTAATATGATATCTGCCACAACACTTTCACTTTGATAAGCAGCTCTACTCAGCTTTGTAAGCAGCGCTTAATGAGATCCAGTCCTGCCATAGATCAGAAAACATGGTAGGGCCACCTATATTACATCTGTCAGAGCCATGCAGAAACACACATGTCAGGAAATACCCTGTTATCAAACTGCTGTACTTCACCATGTTGCCTTAGAGAGCCCAGTCTCCTGTTATCCTCAGCTATTTGACCAATGCACCCATTCAGTTGAGTAAAATAAAGAAGTATCTCATTCTCCAGCATCAAATTTAGGGTTTCAGAATGTCTTTTTCCAGCATGATTGGGAGAGAAACCTGTGATCATGCTGAATAGCTTATCCAGACATTTTCACTCTAATTATTTGCTAACCCTTCAGAACAGGTATGTTCTGCATTTTACACAGTAATGATTTCGGAGCCTACCAGTGATACATTTCAAGCAGTTATTTAAGATGTCAACTCCTTCCATAAACAAAAACATTTCTTAAAAATTCTAGCAGCTGGAAAAGGAAAAAATGAAACCAACTGGTCAATTTACCTACTAGTTAAAATTAACTTTGACATTAATAAATAATAGACATGTTATCCAGACCTTTATATGCAGAATTAAGTAGGAAGTAAAGTGAAGGTAATTTATTTAAAAGGAAGTTGCATATATAATAACTTGCTGTCGTTATAGAATAGCAATAAAGTTGCAAATATATTGAACTTCATATAGTGCTGTCCTTAGTGGAAAGCCAGCTTTCCTGCTGTTTAATGTTATATTTGTTGAAGAGTTGACTAGGAGAAGAAAATCCTACCTCAAACACATGAAAAACACAAGTTTAATTCCAGGAAATGACTCACTTATCTAAATCTCTTCAGGAGTTATTATTCCTTTCATCAGATCAGTGAAGACTCACAGACGGCACAAAAGAGAGAACTCTGACAGTCCTGTAACACTAAGCTTTAATGTCAGCCATGTCCCATATGTAGGAGACATCAAATCATAACCCTCTTGAATAGCTGGTGAAATTTCATCTTAATATTTCCTGGGTTTCATAGAATGGTTTGGGTTGAAAGGGACCTCTAGGGTCATCCAGTTCCAACCCCCTGCTATAGGCAGGGACACCTCCCTCTAGACCAGGTTGCTCACAGCCCCATCCAGCCTGGCCTTGAAAGCTTCCAGGGAGGGGGCATCCACAGCCTCACTGGTCAACCTGTTCCAATGTCTCACCACCCTCACAGTAAAGAATTTCTTCCTGATACCTAGTCTAAATCCACCCCCTTCCAGTTTGAAACCATTTCCCCTTATCCCCTCTCCAGTTGAAGAGTTTTTTGATTGCCAGTTGTTCAGAAACAGTCTTCGATCAATATACCTTATATCTGCAGAGATAAACTTGTGGCAGTTCTTGCTCCATCCTTTGAAATTTCTCTTCATCTTTTCCCAGGTACTGTTTCACTCTCCATCTCTCATAATAAGATGACAACCAAGAATCCCTCTACTGTTGATATTTGTGCCAGAGTTGTAATTCTTTAATCCCCTATTTCTAAACTGATAGTAAAATGTGATCCTGATAGCCCAGCTCTATTCCCAGATTTTCTGGTCTGGAACATCATTTATTTTTCATACCCTCATCACATGAGCAAGGTAGCAAGTCAACCAAGTAACAGCAAGTTGTGAGAGTTTGCACTCCCATCTACACAGTAAAAAGAGAAGTTCTAAAGTTTAATAGTCCCAAATGTACAGGCACTGAGATTTGCTGAGGAAGATGACTCCAGGAAGACATACTAAGCCCTAGCCTCAGAAAATAATTTCATCTTCTAAAATCTCAAGTAAATGAACTATTCTTTATAGCATATGTATTGGCAGAGGGAACAAGTAGCACGCCCGTAATCAATCTCTCACATCTGCAATGCCTGCCTTATGATTATCAGCTTAAAACTTGCATGCATTTGTGAGACTTCCTTTGCCTGTGCTCAAGTGCAGTCGCTCTGCCATCACTATACCTAGGCCTGTTCTGGGATGAGCATCTGCACTCAAACATCCTTAGCAAAAGCCACCTGCACCAGCAGAGAGCCATGGCAGCAGGCTGCTACTCTGCCATGATTTAAATGCAACTTCACATAGACTTCCTTCTGCCTGCAAATGCTGAACTAGAGCAGATTTATTTACTAACATGTATTAGATGTTAATATATACTGCACACTCAGCCTTTGCGAAACATCTTGTAGACATGGTAAGTGGTTGTTTTACACAGCTCCAGCTGAATGGCCTATACAGCTCACTCAGTGGCAAAAACACACCATTCCCAGTCTTTTTATGTGCTTTGTAGCATTTGTACCTGTCTCCATTATGTTCACAGTCTTGCCCATGTTGCAGGAGCCTTCCTTTCATATAGCTATTCCTGGAAGGAAATTGCTAGAGGCTCTTATCAGTGTTTATAAATATCTAAAGCATGGAAGGAGCCAGACTCTTTTCAGTTGCATGCAACAAAACAACAAGGGGCAAGGGGCACAAACTGGAACACAGGAATTCCACACAAACATGAGAAAGAACTTTCCTGGGTGACAGAGCACTGGAACGTCTGCCAGGAAAGGTTGTGAAGTCTCCTTCTCTGGACATAATAAGACTCATCTGCATGCTTTCTTCGGTGACTGGCTGCAGGGAACAGCTTTAGCAAAGAGGTGGGCTGGGAGGTCTCCAGATATAACTTTGTTCAGTGGAATTTGTTCTTCCCAGGAAGCTGCTGGGTTGGACTGTGAAGGAAAGTCCTCCCCCCCCCCCCCCCCCATCAGGAATACAGGCAGGGGACAAGTTTATCTCACACTGCACATCTCAATTATCTCTATTTCTTATTCCAATAAAATATCTATAGGAAGTTCTTTTTGTGCACTCTAACAAAAAGGTGCACAGTCTGGCCAACTTTGGGCCCCAAAACAGACAACGTCTGTTCTTTTTCATGTTCCAGGCCATGGCCCCTGCCATTTAGTCTCTTAGAAGTTCTAAATTCCTTTATCTCACTTCATCATTTTCCTGCTCCATATCATCTAAGACCTACTTTTGCGTATGTCTAAGCAGTGCCCTTGATACCTCATTTTAGGAGGAGTGAAATCAGTAAGATGATCGTGTCTGTCCTCCTGCAACACAGGCCCTTGTTTTCAACTCATGGGTTCTCCCTCCTACAACAATTCTACGATCAGGTGCTGCCAGCGACAGATGTTGGTTGAACCAAGGGCCCAGTACCCACTTTTTATTAAGAGGAAGAGTAAGAAGTTTGGACAGTATCTGGAAAGGGATGAGGACAAATTTCAGAGGATGGGACAAGAACTGCTACAAATTTATCTGTGCAGACATGAGGTACATTGGTCAAAGATTGTCTCTGAGCAACAGGCAATTTTCTAATTTGACAACCCTGCCAGGCCCAGCTGCAGAGTAAGTGTCATTAGGAAATATTATGCAAGGCTTTCAGCAAAGAAGCTGCACAGCATGCAACGCACAGCAGCAGCGATACAGAAAGGATAGAAGAGAACTTTCACCTGGACCTCTGTGGCTTCTGGGTATGTCATTATCCTCTTTTCCTTCAGCAAAATAATAAACCTGCTTTCCTTTCATTGTCCCCTTCATCTTGCATCTTTGTTCTCCTCGGGCTACAGCTGTGGCTCAGAATCCTAATGAGAGACAGGAAGACCCTTCCCAGGGCAGACAGATTTAAGTAATTAGAATGGCTGCTCCACATCTCCCTTTTACTTGCTGAGTACTGAGCATATCATATAATGTGCAGGCATTTCCTAGTTTCTGGGAGTTATTAAGTATTAAAATCAATGATCTAGGTCTAATTATTTCTTCATTCAGTTAGGTGAGGTGGAGGGAGATAAAAATCTACTTTATTTTTTTTTAATAATTCTTAATGTTACTTAGGACTGAGAAAGGCTACAAAATGGTAATTACTCCGATTACTGGTTACAATCACGTTATTACACAATTCCATTACAAATCTTTGAATCTCGATCTTGAAATGTCAGCTGGATTTCTTCTTGTACTCTTTCAGAAGACTGATCATCTCCCTCAGCACATCCGAACCCTCTTGTTGTCAATTCACTACAGAATCCATTGTCATACTGATTGTAGAACTGGCTTGAATTATGAGAAAATATTCTTTGCTTCCTCAGCAGGCATTTCCCATACCTTTTCCATGCCCAAACATATTACAAGAAGGAAAAAGAAACACAGGCCAAACTGCTATGCCTAACATAGCACAGTATATTGACCATTGCACTGAAGTTTCAAGCCATATGCTTCCTTGTTCTGTGGTAAACACATTCCCCTGAGCTGAAAAGGAGTATTCCATTGAGCTACAGGAACCCAAGCCTTTGTAGTTCCTTTTCTGTTCTGATGTTTCTATGCCACCAAGATGCAAGTACCTTTGGCAGCAAAGCATCAAACTTTCAGGCCTCAGACACAGCATTTGCAAATGACACAGTATGATGTTCCAAAAACCATTAGCAGGTTCTGGGTAACTCTCCATTTGAGCAGAAGGCAGTGAAAATGGAGGTCAAACTCATCCTTTATATGCCCTCACCTCTTTTTAGTCCACAGGTCTGAAACTTGTCCAAAAGGCAGACAGCTCCACTCTCTGTCCTCAGCTGAGCAGGAAAAAAAATAATCACTGAACTATTTCAGCAAGAGTATACATCTGGAAAATTATTGATCAGAAAACTCATTTTAGAAACACAGAGATTAATTTCTCCTCTCATCTCCCAGGAGAAGGTCACCATACCGCTACTTAGTTTGGATCTTTCTGCAGAAAAAGACAATTTCCATGGTCAAGGGAATCACATTAGGCACCTCCTCGAGCAAATATTTCACCCTTCTAAGAGGTGAATTCTGAAACTCAAGTTAGTTTTCCTTTAATTTTTGTACAAAGCAGTCTTAGAAAACCAACCAACCTAGGACAAGAGCCACTGATTCATCCCTCTCACACACAAGAGACATATTACTCTCTGGTTAGGAACAGACTAGGAAAGAAGCAGACATTTCATGTTGCATCATTTCAACATCCTTGCTTCATCTAGAAGATTTAACGTTGTCAGATCTGTCAAGGTAAGTTTTGATTCTGCACGGAGACCCACCCTTAGGCTCCTTGTCTAAGAGCACACATAAAGTCCACTGTATTTAGAAGTTAACATACTAAAACAATTACTGAGAACCCTCATAAGCTGAAGGACCACATATGCACCTAAACTGCAGAGAGCAGAACGGTCTGTGTCTTGCTTAAGAAGGTCACAACATCACCCACATGATGCTGTACCAGAAGCCTCCAACCTAAACATCCACAGTTACTAACCATAGATATTAGAAAGCACATCCAAAACACCAGGCCAAAAGCCCTACTAACTAAAGAAGGTTGCACTGTAACCGCTACAGTGTCAGCAGAGCCTTGGCGCATCTTGTGGAGGAAAAGATTACTTTGGTGTCACCCACCTGAAGTCACTGAAATTTGCATACAGAGAGATTAACACAGACTATCATCAGCTTTACACAATCCTTGTAGCAAGACGTCCAGAGTGAGCATTTCATATCATACTGCACAAGGATTTTTTTTTTCCCTAAGTTGCTATTTTAAATCCAATTTGGTACTTAAATTCAGATCATAAGTGCATAAAATGTTATGAAAACTTCTGATACAGCTTCCCAACAGCTTCTTGGAGCTTTCTGCTATGAAACTTAGGTTTAGAGAATTCATATCAGACAACTCTGCAAGACACTTCAGAAGAGAGGAGCTGTGACTACAGAGCAGACCACCCAGGTCTCAAGAAACCTCAGTGTCCTCAAGCACTTGTTTCACAGAAAGATACCTTGAAGAGGTAGAACCAGATACCTGGTTCTAGCTGAAACTTGGATCCCTAACCCACTGCAGGCTCCCCTTGACTACAATTCCCACTGCAGCCTGAGCATTGTTCCAAAGGGCTCACAGGTTCAGAGCACTTGAGCAGCCTGAAGACTGACAGGAAAGTAGACGCCTTGGAAAATAAGTAACATTTCTGAGCATCATACTTGTTGTCCAAGTGCCATTTTATTCTAGAATACTTATTTCTGAAACTTTCCAGATCTTTTACCTTAAATATAGATTTGTGTTTTGTTTTGTTTTTTATTAAGACTCATTTTCACAGCAAAATGTTATGGTCCCTTTTGCCTTTTCCTATGATACATCACAAAGGAAAATGTTCCTCTTCTGACCAGTGCTAGGGCCTGACAACATAGCAATTTTAATAGAAACAGGATCTCTTTCATATAAGGATCTCTTTCTCAGCAATTGCTTGAGAACACTGAGCAATTCCAGAAAAAAAAAAAAGGCCTCTTTGTTATGTGAATTTCTAAGAATCCAGCTCACGATTTGGCAACCTCAAATGCATTTCTGATAAAATGGCCATCAGGCAGTCACAAACAAAATGCAAAACACAGTTTGTGCACAGCAACAAGAAAGGCTAAAAGGAACTGAATATATTGGTATTGACAGAACAGCTCACCCATCTTTGTTCTGAGGATGGAAGAACATTTTGTCTATTTTTGACTCACTTATTTTCTAAAGCTGTTAAGCCTTTATTCCACATGCCTGTGGAATCCAAGTATCTGGCTCAAACCAAAGCATCAACATTCCTCTGCTTCAGCTACCTTCTTCAGCCAGAGCCTTTTAACACTGAAATAATTGCAAGATATGGAAATACATTTTCACAGCACTGAGAAAACAATGACTTTCTTGGTTTTCCTTTGTTCAGCATGCACCAAACAGTGTTATATGCACCAAACAGTCTGATAACACCTGAGCAATGTGCCACAGCTGGGCTTTAAGAAGCCTGGTAAAGTCTCAAAATTGCCTCCCTGAGGTAAAACTTGCATGGCCTCTTGTGCAGTCTGAATCCTGCCTTCCACTTACCAGTTACAACTAGTTTGTATTAACTGCCGCTAACACCTCTTGCAAC
Source organism: Gallus gallus (assembly GCF_016699485.2). Lineage (NCBI taxonomy): Eukaryota > Metazoa > Chordata > Aves > Galliformes > Phasianidae > Gallus > Gallus gallus. The sequence continues at coordinate 47,032,578 of NC_052535.1, read as the reverse complement.
TGAATATCATGGAGACTGACACAAAGTAACTCTGTTCAACTTCTCATCCTGCCCCACTCTTGTCTAAAAGGCTCAATCAGTTGTCTGAGGAAGAAATCCCATTGCTATTAACTCAGTCTATTAATACCAACAGCATGGCATACCATACCCTCATCTTCCAGTTTCTGTCAAGATGTCCACATTTATAGACCTGACCACTTCTAACTAAAATTGGGATATAAAGTTAAGAATTATCTCATCGGTATTTAAAAGAGCCCGAAAAGGTCTCTATGTATATCAGTGTTGCAGACTTTCAGAATGGCTGTTAAAGCTCTCCAACTATCCCACAGCTCTGTTAGTCAGGCTTGCTTGTCTGCTTAGCCATAGGAGGCCAAAGAAAAAGCCAAGAGGTATGCTTCAAATATCTGTTTAAACACTGAAATAACTGATCTCATTTAAAAAAAAAAAACTGTTGATCCTCCAGCAGCTCTAGGGGTAAAGTTTTGGCTTTGTTTGAGTCCTATAGGACTCTCACTTAGCCTGTGGATATCTTAGTTTCTTTTAGAACAATAATGTATTCTCTCCAATAGAGAACATGAAGTGCAGGATTCTCCCAGGAAATCTTTGCTAAGTTTTTCACCTCTTCAGTGGGACTCAGTAGATATATAATAGCAGCCAAAACACAGCTGATTGGCAGTTCTTTGTTTAAGTTGAAAGTTGCTCATTCTTTTCTTTATTGTACAATTCAAATGGTATCAGAAGCTAGTGGAGCTATTGAAATCTGGAGCCACAAAGAGTGAATCAGGCTATTTAATTAGAAAGAATACTGCTATTCATTAAATAAGTACTGTCTCCATTGTAGGCTTAGTATTTCCAGCTCAGTCAAGCTGGATGAAGTTTTCTTCTCAGTCTTTGGAGTTTATTTCCTTTGGTTTCCCACTGAAAAATAATGCATACTGCTGTAATCACCTATCTTCCCCTCCCACCTTTTTTAAAAAGAGGGAAGGTAGATAATAGCTCAAAAATTTGCTCAAACTCACCTGTGGGGAGGTATGTTTAACATTCAAAGCAGTGGTAGACTATATCCACACATATTAATCCCTATGATCTAGCACTTGTGCATCTTTAAACAAGCAGAGAATGCTACATAGCTAAACAAAGCACGAGCCAACTGTTAGGTGAGGTTAATCTTCATGGGTTTGCAGCATTCTGCTCTTTTACTCCCTCCCAGTTCAGGATCCATTGGTTCACAATCTTGTGAGGTGCAAGGATCATGCTTCCTCAAAGCAGTACCTGTAGCTTGTGCCTACAGTGTTTGTTTCTGGTGATTGTATCCCAGCTTGAAGATTCCCTCCCATCACATAACCCCACTGGAACCAGCATCCCCACGTTCTCTCATTAATTAGCAAGACTAACCAGAGTCAGTGCCCATCCATTGCCTCCCTTTCTTGTCTTGGAAAAGGGCCCTTAACCAAGTACCCCAAAGGAGCAGACACTCTCCTCATACATACACACCTCTTTCACTAAAGCACTTCTGAATACTTTTTTTTTTTTTTTTTGCCCTATCCTAGCAAGAGATCATTTGCAAATCAGGCTTTAGTAATACCTTTGTAAACAGATTACAGAAAGCCACTGACTGAATAATGAACATTCTCTGTACAATCCCAAACACACCTCAACGCAAACATATGTTCTTGTAAAAAACTGTACCTCAGCTGATTCTAAAATGCTGCCAGAATCCCTCCTGTTCCATCCAACAACCTGAACCCCTCAGCTCATTCCTCATTTTTCATAAGGCTCCACTCCCCACCTGGCTGATAGGATATATCAAGGCTGCCTCACCTGTGGAAAAAGAGCAGCCTTACCAGCAGCAGTAGTACAGTGCGTAACATAGATTCAGTTATGTCAACACTCCTTGGTGAGGGGATTCCCAGGTGTGTTATGTGCTTTCCTCCAAGACTGTTTCTCATCTATGTGGTACAAAAGACTACATTAATGAGGGGAGTAAGAACAGTATTTGAATTCCACCCATCTCTAATCAACTAAGAAGTATGCTTCTGAAGCCTTTCAAGTTTCTTTTCACTTTGAGAGCTGTTTTTATTGAAACAAAATCAGACATGTCTCCTAGGCAACAGAAGCAAACAAAAGAGGAAATACTAAGGAATCAATACAAGTAATAAGAACTACAGTCAGTAGGCAGCTCCCATACAAAAGTAGACATGGTGCATATGCTGAAGACATTTAATTTACCTTCAGAACCACTTTCAGTTTATTGAATAGGATTTTAGCACAACTCTCATTCAAGACAGTAGAAAAGGCATGATTAAAACCTCAATGTGTGATATTTCTCTAGTAATTTTTCAATAAAACGCTATTCCGGTATCTTCAGAATCCTAAACTATTTGAGGCAATGAATAATTTATTCTCTTGTCCATAACTAGTGAAGCAGAGCCTTGATGCTTCTAGTCGCAGTTATTTCTAATAGTTACTCCTAATGGCAAGAAATGGCCAGGAAAAAATGCAAATGTACACCAGCTAAGTAAAGAGAGTATCAGAAGTGCATTTGTATTACTTGATTATCAACATTATTTGTGACAACTAACTGGTACATCAAATTAGCAAAGAATAAAATACTCTGTGATGCATTTTAAGAAGCTAATCTACAGCTAGTAGTTCTCTTCTGAGAACAATGCAAACCAAGAAGCTGTTACTGAACACAACCACTATGGCATTTTTCCAGTTACTGTGTAATTAAATCGTCCATTTACCAAGTGCTTCCGGAGTCCATCACATGTATGGCAATACGTAGGACCAAATTTTATTCAGTACTATTAGAGTAGCCTTCAACTGGCTACGTGGGAAGCATACGATTTATATGCACATATTTGAAATCACTTCTGACAACCTTATATATTTCCTATACCTTCTGTGTGCACAAATGCCCCAGTACACTGGTGTGTATCTGCTTCAAGTCTGGCTGGGTTTCTGAAGTTTCATTCTAGAAGAACTCTGGTGTATAACACAGACATTGAGCAGCCAGGTTGCATCTGAACAGAGCTGCTTGCCGACTGAAGTGCACAATCAGGAAGTGGAAATTGTAAAAGTTGGGCAGATGGTCTTTTTCCCTCAAGGAAGACAAAAACAAACCAGAAAACCCCAACAACTTATGCTCATAAAGAAGTCGGGTACATTCCCCTTTAACTATCCAGTGGTTCCTGAAGAAATTTGAGGAGCCAATCTGATTATCATTATTTTCTGCCTGCCTGTTCTACGTTCTGCAAATCTTTCTCTGAAACATTTGTGTTTTGACAATGGAAGCATTTGCATGCAAACAGTATGTTTGCAACTTACTAATTTGTCTGCTCCTGCTGTTCATTCCTCACCTGAAGTTATAATGTGCTCTCCTTAACATTATAATCAGCTACACAGCAACCCATGCTGATGTCACAAACAAAGGCTTATGACTTCAGCTGAGAGATCAGAGGGAACAGAAGGGCTCACATAAAGTGAGATACTGTCTGCATGCAAATGCATCCATTTAAGAGGAAAAAAAAAACAGAAGAGTCATTAATTACCAAGAGATATTTCAGCTGAACTACATTCTTGTGGAATATTTTTCAGACTCTACAAAGCATTCAGTTAATCTTAAAAATAATTTCAAAAACCACAAACTGGTTCCAAATTACCCGTTATCAGTTGGTACAGATCACTGGATTCCAGCCCACCTGCAATCTGCAACAAATTGTGGTTTGCCTTTTGCTTACTGTATGAGGAGGCTGTTGATTCATTATATCTGTTTTTATCAGCCAATCTCAGTTTCACTTCTGCTCTTTATCTGAAATCTCTCATGCTCAAAGGCTGCTATATGCCAGGGAGCTGCACTAGTGCTTGGCATCAACTGTTATTAAATAAGGTAGTTGAACAGCAGATGGGCATTAGAGACCCTGCTCATACAGAAGGTGCCAGTTGAACTTCAGTGCCACTAAGAAAGAAAATGATCTGCAGAGAAGTTAGTGGTCAGGCTTCTACTGTCACTGGTTTCACTCAAAAGCAAGTAGCATGAAAGAGCGCCTATCCACTTGGGGATGCAACTCTCCTTCCTCAGATAGGAGATTCTCTGCATTAGAATCTGGTCCATGCTGTCAGCTTGTACTTTAAGGCTAATTGGAAAAATCTTTAAACAACTGAAGCCACAGTTTAATAGCAGTTCTGAGATACAGAGGGATTTCTTTATACTGTTCTCGAGACTCTCCAGTCTAGCAACTAGATGGGCATCTATTTATTGGAAAGCTGCTAATTCTTAAAACCACTCTTGACTTAAGCTGAAATAAGGCATTATTTCACTCATTGTTTACTGAAATCCTGCCCAAGCAAAAAAAAACACAAAAATTGAGATTGAGAACGGATGTGAGCAACAGGAACTAGATACTCATGGCAAGGGTCTCTTGAAAAACCTAATCCAAGACCAAGAAGGTACCTAAGGTGCAGACTTCCCTCATGTAACCTTCTGTACCTCATTAAACAAGCTTGTTTTCAACCCATTATAAATTCACTTAAGAGAGTCTAGCACTTAGAAAGAGCAAACAAACAAAAATCTCACGGTCTGCCTGTGCTCATCTCATTCCATTGATTGAAGAACCACTGAATGACTGGTCTTCTGGCTTCAGGGTCTCAATTAGGTGCATAAGTTCAGTGGATAAATTCAGACCTAAGGCTACTTGTGATATTTCACATATATATATATATATTTTACACGTCATAGAAAAATGACGTGTTTTTTATTCTCCATTAAAGAGCCCTAAAGCATAAAATCCCAGTTTATGTAAACTTTACAAAATATTGTTTTGAAGTGTGACTTTTTTTATATAAGCTTTTCTATTACCTTTATAATTTCATTTCATATAGATGCCTGTTGCCTAGATTTTCTCTTCTGATACAGAACTGGAATATCTAATTTTTTTTAACTGAAAAAATACCAGTATTAAGTTATACTTAATATCCTACTTAAGGAACGATCACTAATAACTGCAAAATTTATTTTTTAATATGAAGATTTTCCCAAAATTCACCATGAGGAAAAAAAAAAGTATTCCCACTGGTTAAGTCAGCATGGAAGTCTTTCTCTTCGTACTGGATAGACCCAGGTTGATTACTGAATTGTCTTTCTCGCTGCATAACTTCACTGACCAATTACTGTGTACACTTCAGATTAAGCTGGGGACTCCAACTCATAGATTATTTTTAAAAGTTTGCTGGCTGATAGACTACTACTATCTAATAATCCCAAACCTTAGACTGCTGAGAATGACAAGATTTTTTATAGCTTCCCATCTGGGAGAAAACTCTCAATTTCCTTTCAAGTGATACGTAAAGAAGTTAGGCTGGTAGGCAGTAGAGCTAATCATGTTTTCTAATGGAAAACTTACCCTTGAAAAATATCACCTTGCTACAATAATGGCAGTGTTCTAAAACTTCAGTCTTACTGTGGAACTAAAGGGAAGCATTAATGGGAAGCATTAATTAATCACTACTCTCTCCTAAATCCACCTCACCTATGTTGTAGGAAGTGAGAGGGATGAAGAGACAAGAATTAAACAAAAATTTCTTTGTTAAACAAATTGGGAGCACTTCATCCAAGTGTGATAATTTTAAGCTTAAGTGCAGAAAAAAGGATATGAAAATACATACTTGTTGAACCAAGCCTACACACTGTCCTTTAGAGAGAGTAATGCTTGAGGGAGAATGTCTTCTTTTCCTTGAGTCACCATTCAGGTACATTCTTGCTCAGATGGGATGGTAGAGGTATGTTTATGTGTTTGACTTCATCACCTTAAGGTTCTTCTACAATAAACTGTTAGTCCTGCACTTCGTAGTCTTTCAAACAAAGGAAAAACTGAACAACCAATGGATGAAATACTTCCCCTGGACAAACAGAAGCAGCAGCAGCCCCCTCATCCTTCTCTATACCTATACTACTGGGAAATACGTGCAGCACATTTCAGCAATGGACTCGATCTGTCATATAAAATCATTTTTACTATAGCTAGGTAGTTGTTTTTCCTCTTATTTAATTAGCAGTGTCCACACCAGTAACTGGGACAAAACTTAACACAAAGTTCTCTATATTCCCACAGAAAATGTTTTTAGCTATTGAATTCCACACTTCCTATCAAAATACAGCAGTATATACCAGCAGCTTCAGCAAAGATTGATGGTCCACTGGAAACAATTGCTGACAGCTTCACTCATAGCAATTCACACTATTATAGGTAGTGCTGAAAATGCAGGGCATTGGAACAAGGTTGAGCTAGATGATGAGATCTTTAAGCCTGTTGAAATATGTAAGTAGTAAAGGGGTCAGAAGATCTTTCATAGCAAGCAATTAACTACAAGCCTGATTTTAAACCTTACTTAGAGGTAGAATCTGTAATATCCTATAAACCTTTGAAGTCATAATTGAACTTGAGGTTCAGGTTGAGTATTAGGAAGAATTTCTTCTCTGAAAGAGTGGTGAGGCACTTGAGCAGGCTGCCTAGTCACCATCCCTGGAGGTGTTTAAGGGTAGATGTAGTACTTAAGAACATGCTTTAGCAGGCAATATTGGTCGTAGTTAGATGGTTGGACATGGTAATTTACAGGTCTTTTCCAACCTCAGTGATTCCAAGAAATGTTGTTTCTACTCTCTTACATCTTTTCGATGCTTGCAATTAGCCTGAATTATAAGGAAGTGTGAATTTAAAGCACAGCACCTGTTGCTGAAGTAATCTGTTGAAAGCAAATTGCTTAAACCTCACTGAAGAGGAGTATTGGTATTTCAGAGTTTCCATACAGATACTTATTCAGAAAGACTCAATGCCCATAAAACAAAGCAGGTGGCTGCTTCTGTACTGCTGTCTCTACTGTGTACTATTCTTTCTTCTTTAGGAAAATTCAATATGGACAAAGTAGTAAAAGCTGTGAAATCATTTAGGTTATACATCCAGTCTTGGTCGCAAATCATAACTATTTCCATTAAAAATTAAAAGATTTTTTTCTTCAAGTACATCAAATATGCAAGTGCTTAGCACCTTCAGTTCTTTGCACACACCTAATTTTTTATTTACTATTTCAGAAAATCCATGAAATCTATACTGCCTCTCCTTGTTAACTGAAGCAATTGATAGGACTGTGGGCTCTGGCCAAGGTTTGCCAGAGAACTATATCTTCAGCACACCCTGAACCAATAGCACATCACTCTCAAGATAGCAATTCAGGTCCTAACCACATAAAACCAAATGTGCACTGCAGCTTAACTGTAAAGGAAATACTACACAAAGTATTCAGACATTCTTGTCCAAGGTCTAACAGGCTACAGTCCATCTTGTAGGTGGTCTTGTGATACAGTCCTAATAGCAGTGAAGTAACTCAACACCCTTTCTCATGTCACAAGAAGCATCCAGACAAAAATGATTAACTTCCCTAGTTCAGTGTCATCACTCAGTCTGTCAGCTGACCAAACATATAGGCTACTAATACATAGATATCAGGACATGGTAACAGGGAACCTCAGTCTAAGCACAGAGAGATGTTGTGCTGCAATTCACATTTTCAGTTTCCGTACACTTGGGTTGCAAGTATTTCTGATCTTAACATCCCACAAATAATTTCTAGTGTAGTACAACAGGACTGCTATTTCATTGCTTCATCTCAACTTCCATTCAGTTATATTCTCACCTATTCTTTCAGCTAATTCTCACAAGAACTGACTTAGTGTTAGAAAAACATGCTGAAAAAGAATATATCACTGAAAGTAGAAAAGAACAGACTAAATAGCTGTACTAAATAATACAACAGTGGAGAGAAAAAAGATGTAGTATCCAGCAGTGTGCTCTTGCAGCTTGAAAGGCCAATGGTATCCTGATCTCCATCAGAAGAGAGGTGGCCAGCAGGGACAAGGAGGTGGTGATCATTTCTCTCTACTCTGCTCTCATGAGGACCCAACTGGAGTACTGCATCCAGATCTGGGGCCCCCCAGTATAGGAGAGTTGTGGAGCTGTTGGAGAGGGTCCAGAGGAGGGCCATGAAGACGAACAGAGAGCTGGAGCACCTCCCCTGCAAAGACAGGCTGAGGGAGCTGGGCTTGATCAGTCTGGAGAAGGCTGCAAGGAGACCTCATTGCAGTCTTCCAGTATTTAAAAGGTGATTATGAAAAGGAGGAGAATCAACTTTTTTTTTTTTTTTTTTTTTTTTTACGGTAGTGATAGGACAAGGGGGAATAGTTTTAAGCTCAAAGAGGAAAGGTTTAGATTGGATGTCAAGGGGGGAAGTTCTTCACAGCGAGGGTGGTGAAGTGATGGAGCAGACTGCCCAGAGAGGCTGCAGATGTTCTGTCCCTGGAGGTGTTCAAGACCAGGCTGGATGGGGCCCTCAGCAACCTGGTCTAATATCAGATCTGGAGATTGGTGGCCCTGCCTGTGGAAGGGGGGTTGGAATATGATGATCCTTGGATCCCTTCCAACACAATCCATTCTATGGTTCTATGATCTATAAAGCTGTATTCTCAATGAAACACATTGAGATAGTAAACATTAATCTATGTAATGGACACACAGAGGCAGTGCCCACAAAAGCAAGCAATAAGAAAATCCTATGTGTACAGAAGAAATGTTAGACATAAGGCATATGGTTAGAAAATTACATGCATCTCAGGGCTGATATGCAGTATGCAAGGAAAATGCCTTGAAGGGCATAAACAGTTTCCCTTGTGGTACATTATCTGAAAACTACTTGTAAACTAAGAGGTGCATTATTCAAACCACCTCATGAGTACCATGTTTTAAGGCTATGTATTTTTGTACTTTCTAAAAGCAATAAAGATGTCCCTTTGGATTATTTTCAGATCCATTTAGAAGACATTGCTTAGAGAAAAGGGAGCTCTTGTCATGGCATACAGTAAGTAAACAATCCTGGAGAACTGGCGTGCTACTGTCATCACATCCTCAGGAGAGACACAGGCAGTAGAAGACAAGTGGACTCCACTGCTAGATGCCTCCATTCAAAGCAGTCACACGAACGTTAGCCTTTTGGTCTGCAGTCCACTCTCCAAAAATGCTGCACTTGAACCAAGTGAAGCATTGAACAAAAGAAAAATAATTTTCTAAGAGCAAAGACTTCCCTAGCCTGAACTGTTTTATGTCTGGTGTCCTCCTTCCCATGTTTTATCAGTAAAGAAAACTATGTGAGGACATGCTACTGTCTTGTCATACTTATACTTTCCAGTTTGTCATTCCAGATAATCATTTCGAATTCAAAAACCCTAAGAAAATGGTGGGAGTTGAAACTCAAGTGCATTATCAAGAAAGCCAGTTATATTTCAACATTAAAAAAAAAGGCTGAAGGTGAAGTTATTTTCTGGAAAAGCAATATTAATGGGGTGTTGAAGGAACAAAACAACCGAGTTTGCCAGTAAGCAGAAGATGAAACCAAAGTAAAACCAAAGAATGACCCTGAGAGCAAATAAAATGGTATGTGTATGGTAAAAGCCATTGAAATGCACACACCGAAGCATAGACAGAGCTAAATCAAGTGTTGCAATTTGGATCAACTCATGACAACATGTAAGCTAAAACTTATATTAGGGATCTATAATGACATACTTCATAACGAAGAGGAATGGACTTGTCATCAATCTTCTCCCTTAATTTCTCATTTGCCACCTGTGGAATCCTATGCAGGACATCATACTTTACCTACAGAGGAGACATGAACAGGCAATGGTTTTCCAATGACTGTAATGAGCGAAGGACAAAATAAAAAACTCTTATATTCCATACTACCATGCCCCCTCACATTCAGCATTCAAGGGCCACTGCCAAGCTTCAAAGATGTTACAAAGGCAGCATCATCAGATACCCTGCACAGTCAGTGCCTGGTGAGTAAGCACCTCTGCTCTACAAATGAACTGCTACTAGGGATCACAACAGCTAGCACTCTCAGTCAATCTCCAGCACATTGTAGGAATCATTAACATCAGCTGACACTGCATTTTTTCAAGTTGTATTTGCATCACTACAGCAACTATCCTGATAGATTCATTATAGTAAATTACACCCAATGAAAAACATCACAGAAAATTAATTAATCACCTTTCATGGAGTAAATCTTTAAGTGCTTGCATTCAATTTTCCTGGAAGACCTAACAACATTTTCAAAAAAATTATTAGACTGGCTCCAGCACATGCAAATGGCCTCCAGAAGGTCTTTAGAGGTCTGTGCCTGAATAGTTAAAAGCACATATTTACCAGATCTGAGTGCAGAAATGCTGAAGTTCGGTTTCATGGCCATTCATGTCTCTGGTAGACACTGCGAGAAAATCTATGGCTGTTTATCTCTCATGGAGGTTTTACAAGGTTCTTTCTTGACTTCCTATACTTTTTAATGAAAGCAGTCAAACACATTTCACTCCTCCCTTCTGTCAAATTTGAAGGAAGTAGGCTGTTTTAAAAGCTAATTTTCAAAGCAAACATATAGATTCACGCAGCTATGCTCACTTCATGATTGTATTGACCGTGTCTCTTATTTCAGATAAAAAAATCTGTTCTACTGGACACAGCTTCAGATTTTCAAGGCACTTGGGTCACACTTTTAGCACCTGCAAATGATTTAAATAGTTGCATCCAAACATAAGTATTCTGACTGAAATTAACAGCTAATATCCAACTGCTATTGCTTTTAAGAGGAACTACCACTCCATCCACATGGAGTATCAGTGCAGTAAGAGTCCTGCTAATACTGAGAGAAAACAGAACTCAAGCTTAGTTCTCACATGCCTTTAAAAACCCATTGTTGAGAGCCATAATCTCACTACCTTTTAGTGAAGTCTGGTCTGCAACTTTAGAAGTTCCTGGTTCCGAGCAAGTTAAAATTTACCTTTAATGTTCTTGCTCAGTCATCTCACACACACAGGCATTATTTCTGTTGCCTTATTTTATGAGTGAGAATTAGACCTTTTTTTTGCTTCCACAGTACCATTTGTCTATGCTAACCATCATTATAAGGAAGTGACAGAACAAGGTGTTCTTTCATGATTTGCACGCAAGACATTTTCCAGAGATTTGCAGGAGAGAGGCAGGAAGAACAACTCTGGGTCAGTTCTAAATCTGTTGTAAGCTGAAAGAACTGTGCTAAAATCAGTGAACCTTGAGAATCTACCCAAGCCTCCAGGCTTTACAGTAATGAAGAAGTGGTATTTCAGCAGTTACATGCACTCACACCTGCACAAGCAATATTGCATATGATGGCAGGAGAGCTCATTTGTAAAAGCCAGGGTGGTTGGCAAATGAAGCTAAGTGAAGACTATGATCATCAGACATGAAGAAGAATGACAGCACATCCCAAACGCAAAGATAACTGATTTAATGGGAGGAAATATATTTAATTTAGAGTGACACTGAGACAGGAAACAAAGCCAGAGGGAGGAATATAGACAGGCATGGAAAAAAAAATCATGGAAGGAAATAAAGTAATGTGAGCAGCCCAGAATACCTGAAGGATGAATGTGTTTAGGCACTTTCATCTTTCCAAAGATAGGCTGCCAGTGACTTGAGACCTCAAATGGTTTCAGCATATTGCTTTGCATTGAGACTGAGACATTATGGAGTAGCTCGGGATGCAGAAGTAAACAGGTAGCCCTAGGAGTGTTTTCAGCAATGGAACAGCGGATAGAAAGACAACAATAATTTGTATGGGATTTTCCAATGCTTGTTTTTCATCCTTGAATAGTGTAATGTCCTGCCAACTCCTGTAATTCATTAGAAAGACAGAGATTCTTTCACATTAGTTGTAACAGGGCACAGCCAAGTTCAGCCTTGGCCTGAGATACAACACATTACTCAGAAAAAAAAAAAACTAGACAGAATGAGGTGCTTCAGAGGCAAAGAGGTGAAAAAACATGCCTAAGGTTCTTCTAGCAGTTTGATTAGAGCCCAGTGCAAACGTATGACTGAACAGACTAATTTCAGATCCATCCCCACAACCAATCCAGACTATTGTTCAAGCACATGTAGCATGATACAATATAGTCTCTAGTTAAATGGCAACATACATGGGATGTGTTTAAGAGAAGTAGCCTTAACAGTTTGTATCATGAGTTTTTGGGATTTTTGTTGTTGTTATTGGGACTTTAGTGCAGAAGTAAGCCACAAGACCCAGAGTTGCCCCAGTTGCTTTCTGTTTTATTCTGGCCCAAACAGTTCTATTAGAAAATGGGAGAAAACACACATACAGAATAAGGAAGTATTTTCCAGGGAAGACATAGCATTTTCTAATTCAGGACAGAAGCCAGTCCTGATGGGTAAAAGGAGATAGAAATTAAATGATCTGAATCTACTGACAACACAGCAAGTTCAGCTCTTGAACTTCAGTCACTGTCAACCCATAAATACAAATAGCATTTTATGTAAAGACGTTGTAACTTTGGTTCAGGGTTGAGTTTTGTTTGTGTCTTGCTGGGTTTTTTTTATTATTATTATTTCTAGTTGTTGTTGTTTTGGGTTGGTTTTATTTGCATAAGCTGTGCCAACTATATTGTCACTCTAAGTCCTCCTCTCAATAATGACAGGAAAAACATAGTAGCAGGAAAATAAAAAGCTTTATCTTAGCAAGCTCATCATTTTTTAAAGCATTTGAAATCTAAATTAGCTCCACTTCATTGATTAAAAATATTACTTACAACAATTTGTGAAAAAAAATGTGTTCTGAAATTTAAATTAGTTGAAGTTTTTTGTAGCAGACTGCCATAATAATTTTCTAAAGTAATAAAATCAGTTATCAGAATTAATGATACATAAAATTCATTTTATGATTTTACTTGCATTACCTTACGTCCCTCCCTCATTTGTTTTCAAACCAAGTTGCATAGCTTCATAAAGCTGTTCTACACCATACAGTGACCCTTCTTGCAACTAAAAGGACACCACCAGTCAGTACAACCCTTTTAAAATTGCCTTGGTTGTTCAGAACAAAAATCACAAGAAAATAGAAAAAAAGACAAAAGAACAGTTTTAACTTCACAACAATTGAAAAACCAAAAAGGTGGCAGAAGTGTAATCAACCTATGCCCTTCAATGTCATAAAAATAGTGAAGGGCAGCAGTCCTGGATTTCCCAGTTTTTAAGCAGAGTGAATGAAATAGATGCTACTTCTAAGATACACTAAATGCGTAGCAACCCATAGGTACAGCCTCCCAAGTTACAGCTAAAGTTTTTCTCCATCGAGACGCAACTACTTCTTTCCTCGCTCTGTAGAAATCTTCACTTCTTGACAGCCCATGCAGTGAAACAGTCAGCTTCTTTACTACTTGTCAATCTTGCTCTTGTGTTTTACTTGTAAGACAGAAGCAATGAAACAGAGCTACGGAAGTTATCTTGCATGTACAAGGTGAGAAATGAGGGCAGAGTGGCTCATGAGTAAAGCTACCACTGACAAAAAAAAATAATCTAAGTGCTTTATATGCACACATGAAATAGCAAAAGAGACGAGATGATTCACAGGCAGACACAGCGAATTGTCATACTTCCTACAAGCAGCATTAAGAAGCTGTTCTTTTGCTAGCCATATTTTTAGTCTATCATCTCTGTGTGATGAGACAGACCTTGTAGAGCTGGGAAGCATAAGAGCTATTTTCCACCACAAAATATAAATAAAAAGCAGCTCTATTTATGAGCTCTGGGTAACCTCTTGCTCAAAACAGCAGAAAGCTCTACCCAAAACCCAGTTATTGAGATATGAGATGCACGACTCTGGGAAATAAGTCTGAGAGAAGAAGCAACAGTGAAACCAAGTATGAACATCATTCAAGAGTGGATGCCAAATAAGAGGCAGCTGCAAACAAAGGAATTAAATTCCTGGTATTCAACTTCTTCCACCTTCAAGGAAGCAGGAATATATATATATGTGAAAAATACTGCTTTTAAAACATACCTATTGCTTTCTCTAATTTTTCAGATCAGTTTTTAGCTGTTATAAATGATCCAAATTATCAGCAAGTTCTGAGTATACTCTGTCCAGAAAACAGAATTCCTACAGAACTCCTGAAACCAGACACCCAGAATCACCAACCATGGCTTCCTATATTTTCAGTGCTACAGAGCTGAGAATAACAAAATCCCAAGGGCTCTGAGTTGTTCATTAGATGCACTGCTTCCCATTGGAAAAGTTTAAATAGTAAACACACAAGTAAGATCTCTCATGGGAAAGCAACATGTATGGGGCAGGAGTAGCGAAACCATGTAGAATGTTTTCATAACAGAAGCATCCAGAAATGTCAGCTTGACAGTTTACATTGAAAGTCAGCTTAATTCCAAGTTCAGATTTCAAATGTACCTCGAAAAAATTCACCACTATGCATTTAATAAATAGAAAATCTCAACATAAGCATTACTAATAACATGCATATCTTGATTTGTAAGATCACACGGCACATTAGTATGGGTAGTTCAAACCTTTAGCTGTGAAAAGGCCACAATGAGTCACATTCTTATGGACCTGGCAGTGTATTTTAGAGGATAACCTGCACATTTCTTACTTTCAGCAGATGTTGAGGATGACTGTCTCTAAACAATTTTTTCCAGGTAGGTGGTAGATTGCTTCATGTGTGTTCATATTCAAATATGTGAAATAAGATCACTACCGTAAATTGCTTCTTAGTCATTCCCAAACAGTGGGACTGTGAACATTTGATCTGAGCAATGAACACAAATATAACAGCAAATAAAAGATGGGATTCATATCCACCTGAACTCCCTACACCTTCCCACCACTATAAATACTTCAAAAAGGCTTTGCAACAGGAGAGCTGACCTAAATTTTTTGGCAGGTTTGACAGATTTCTTTTTTTAAAGTTAAAAACAAGATGAGACTGATGTCATCCTGCTAGATAATCTACACTACTGATATGTCAATACAACCACTTCTGCAAAGTAACTATGGTATGACAAGGCTACAGCCTTAATAAATCATACTGTGAAGATCAGGGAATAAGAAAAATAATATTTTTTCTGTGAAAGAGGACTAAAGGATTGGCCTGGATGAGATAAGCAGATAGGGAATCTGCAGTTCTGGCTACTTGGGACAGCCGCAGGCAAGCAAGGATTTACACATGCATTTTATATGATCTCACAAAGGGCTCATTGAGTTTGGCTGGAGTCAAGGTACAGTAGATCAAAGCCTGCTCGTCTTTCTGATCTAGTTCTGGTTCCTATCAGAATATTTTTGAGCCCTTCCTTTCTTTCAGCCCCTAATGCGCTCACATTTTGAACTAATGCAGAGCAGAAAAATACCATATATCATGCAGGAAGAACACATCCTTTGTATTTTTGTATTCATTTCTCAAACTATCTCTCTTTCTTTTCACAATGTGAAGGCTTAATGGCTTCACCATGAATGCTTGTCCATTCACATGCAGATTTGGTACATAGATAAAATGTGACAGAAATTTCCACAAAGAAGAGATTATATTTTATGCTATGACATTTCTATTCTTTTCCTCCTGGGATGTTAGAAGCTTTTTAAAAGATAGAGTAGATAGATTTAATACGGAAACTCTTGTTTCAAAGGGGAAATGTGATTGCCTTTATAAAAGCGAAGGGAAAACACTATGATAACAAAGAAAACAATTAATAATACTGAGTGTTTGTAAACTGGCTTTCATCCAAGTGTCTCAAAAGCACATTACAAACAGTAGCTAGGACTCACAACAACCCTTGGTGATCAGATAGTTCTCTTTCTATGATAGGAAATCTCTACCCAAGGAAAGGGAAAAACATACTTCCTACAGCAGAGGGAAGTCCAATACCCAGGAAGGGCAAATACCCATTTTGGGGCAAACATGAGAGGTGGACACAACAGAAAAACTCAAAAGGTACAAGCTCAAGAGATTGGAAGCCAGGAAGTGCCAGGGGATGGACATCTATAATAAGACTTGAATGGTTGATGCTGCCTTAATGCTAAAACAGTCAGATAAAAAGTGGTCAAGAGCACGCTTTTGGCTGAATCCTGCTATCCCTTTCTTGTTGGGTTCTGTGGCATTTGCATGAATATTGTCTTCCAATAAATAAACTGCTTACCAAACTAGCTTGCAGAAAAGCAATCTTAAGGTCAAGGAATAGCATGATGGAAGCTTCAATCTTTAATAGTGATCTTTTCCTTCTTAAACCCAAAGGTGTTTGAGCTGGCAGCCACTTGAATAATTTCCTAAAGAAGTTAAATCTGGCTGAAAATCTTGAGAATGAGAGTATTAAGAGGAAAATGCCTGCAATGCTTCTTGTCTTTCATTTCATATTCTGGGATATTACTGAAAACCCAGCTTCATTGCCTTTAAAGCAAGTATGCTGGACTGTGAAAAGGAATGCTAGTTCTGCAGTAGTCACTACAGAGAAAGAAACATCCACTAAATGGAGAGAACTGTAGAGTTTTAGTTGCTATTGCTGATGGGCCTAGAAAAGGCTTTCTGTGAAGCACCAAAGAAAACATCAGAAGTTTTTAAGAAAGGAATAATTGATTTGTATTTCATTTCAGTCTGACACCGGACCGTGCTATATTTTGTACATTCTGTTACAGGAGATGCTTTGCACTCTGGTAGTTCACAGACTTAAAAGGCCTTAATATCTTTGCACATTTGACCCATCTGTCAAATTTGTCTGAGGTTAACAAATGCATACAGAGATTATTGACAATAGCTTGAGGAGAAGAACAACAAACACAGCATGGACAGCAGAGTAGAAGTGAGGTTGCCTGATGTCCTCTATGAGTCCTGAAGTAACCACAAAAGAGCCCAGAAAGGCACAGCAATACCCTGAGTACATGGAAATACATACAAAATGGCTTTCTGTTCTTTGTGCACATCACTGAAAATATTTAGCTAATTAGACTTGGCTAGAAAATGAACATTGGTGTATTTCCCAGCCTGCTTGTAATTACATGCCGTTATTATGAATAGATATGCAATTATAATGTGTCTAATTATGGTTCTGCTACAGAGACTAAATGTATTTTCTCCTCTTGTCTTTCTGAACTTTCAGTATTTTATGG
This sequence comes from Gallus gallus, assembly GCF_016699485.2. Taxonomy (NCBI): domain Eukaryota; kingdom Metazoa; phylum Chordata; class Aves; order Galliformes; family Phasianidae; genus Gallus; species Gallus gallus. The sequence continues at coordinate 47,015,532 of NC_052535.1, read as the reverse complement.
GTTAGCTACGAGTTTGTTCCCACTAAGCCAAGGGTCCTATTAACAGATAATTGCAAATAGAGCTAATGGATGACAGTACAGCCCTACCTATTATAAGGATGAAGAGGGAAGTTTCATGCTAGAGCACAGAGCTTCAGTTCAACTGATCGCACTTACTAGAGCAACAGTTCTCTGCAGCTTTGATGAGATTAAGTTCCATTAGGGGCTTTAGTTTTAAATGATGTATCTGAAATCCTTCACTCAGATGGTTTGTTGCTAGCAATAAGTAGAGGCAATTACTGACATTCTATTCTGATTCTCATAGGACCTGTGTAATGGTGCAGAAGGAACTGTGGCCACCTAGAAATCCTGGAGTACATCAAAAGTTGTTTATATGCATCATTTTAGATGGCCAGAAATTAAGAACACTGGTGGAACAAGGCTAGTGAAATGGCTAGCACCTATGGCTACTGATGTCATGTGTCATGTATACACGCAAATAAGTCATTAAACAAAGTAATTGCATTGAAAACAATACTTTAAGAGCACTCCCCAATTGCTCTGGAGTAAATATGTTTGGCTTTGTTGCTTGATTGTCCTTTCAAAAAAGCCAGAAAGCTGAAAAATCGTATCCTGAACCAAATAACATGCATATTACAACTGCCAAATGCAGACAGAAACAATGCTGAAATGTTATGCAAATTCTTCTCTGTTTATGAAAGAATGAAGACAAAAGAAAAATGCAGAAAAGCATTATACCCAGGCATGGAAAAGGTTGGTGGTTCACCTCTAAGATGCTCTGGAAAAGAAGCATCCTTTTAGGCAATAATTAACCTTCCATTGTTAGGGAAAGTTCTCCACCTTTTTAATAAGTGGTGATTTCATAAATTTCTGGCAAATAAGCCAAAGCATATCAGAGAAGGAACAGATTAACATGAACTGTTCCCTCTGGTAGAGAATACCCGCTAAGTCCTAAGCAATGAAGATGTGTTCACATCACAAATTGTACTGTTACACATCATTATTTTGGTTAAAAAAATTTCTACCACATTTCTATGACTATAAAAAAGCTTGTTCCTACTCTCTAGGAACACTTTTGCTTCATACCAAACATCAACAGTCAAGTACATAAAAATTAGTTCCATATCTTGCTTCACTGAATCAGGAAGGTTCCATTTTGGAGTACATCGTTCATTACAAGCAAAATGCAGAAACTGCAATCTAAGTTGTTACAGAGATGTTAACTAAACTTTGGCATTAACAGAGAAATGTGTTATCTTAGCTCCTTCTGTACTGGGGTGAAAGTACTGTGTGCTCAGAGACAAATAAAGCTGCTGTTGTGCACTTCTCAGCTACTGCTCAACAGCACAGCCTTTCTATTGCTCTGTGACACCTCCCATGAAATGTAGCTGGCTGGGAGGTCACAGATCAGTTCACAAAATTAAGCTACATCGAAGAAAAGTTCAGCAAGGCCAACATTCAAAACTCCTGGAATAACTGCAGGCTCCACTCTCTCACAAGCAGAGTGGCAACTGCTGCATTCATTGCAGACCCATGTCTCTCTCCCTACTCCCCAGTCATGTAGCGTTCCCTATTTAAGTGCCATTGTTTGGATATATAGTCAGGCCATTGAAGGCTAATTCTAAACAATCTGATCTATCACCATATTAGATATCACAAGAATAAATCCTTAGTCTCCTTAACGAGCAGTTTCCCAGAGCCAACTGACCTTGAAGGACAAATCAATCAAGATACTCTGGGGACATAGTCAACTTGGCAAAAAAATAAAAGGTCAAGGAATCCTTATAATTTTATGAAAAATACTAACCAATCATCATGAGGAGAAAGATTGGAAAAATCACTAACTTCCATATCTATATATACACACATATATATGTATACACACACACAGTGCAGCTAGTTTCAAGCATGTGTGCTTGATCTGTGGGAAACCACTGAGCACCAAGACTTGCACAATCTTGAAATAAGCAATCCCTCTCCTAAGTGTGTGATGATTGGCTTACTGAACATCAGCCAATCTTCTTTCCAGACAAGAAGACCTACTCTTATGCTCAAGTCCAAGATAGAAACAGAAACACGTTTAATTCACTACCTACTCTTGCCCAGTAGAGCTCAACAGGGCTAGACAAGTTGTTTAACATTAAGACAATGTTACATACACTGTCCTGAACAGCAGAAGAGGCCCTCTCTAACTATACTCATGCTTGTGAATATTTCAGCTGCTAAAGATCTGGTGAAATAAACACATACAAATTTGTCTGAATGATGGGGGGGGGGGGGGGGGGGGGGGGGGGAAGGAATTTTCTTCCAGATATGCTAAACTAGGGCATTTTGGAGGTGAACTTGTACCTCTGTGTAATTCAAAAAAACCTTCAGAAGAGATGCTTCTTGAATAGAGCAGCGTATAACACAGGAAATATCCAAAGGACTTCTATTACTCCAAAATTCACATTAAAGTAGCTGTTTCCAAGAAAACAAATCTCTAATTAGTACAATAAACCTGCAACCAGGTCTCAGATGGAACTGCACAGCACAATCAAATAAGAAAAATCTGAACATGAAAACCAGAATACTGACAGATAACATGATTGTTGTGTAAACTTCTTGGTAAATTATCAATTAATGAGAAAAAGAGCAAGTGCATTTAATTTTACTGGATTCAGAACCCAGATCATTGGGAGGTAGGCTGTGAGGGGCACCATACAGTGAGCTCAAGCAGCAGGACTGAAGCTTGCTCTGTCAACACTTAATCACAGAGGCCCTTCTCCCTGGTGAAAGCCACAGGCTTAAACATACCCCCTTGAGTTTAAGTAGATCTGGACTACTGAAACAGGATCACATTAAAGTCCATGAAAAGCTGAGACCTCCTTCACATGGATTGCTAGTACTCCGAGCCTACACTGGTGGGATGAAGTGCAATACAACCACAGCTTTAAGATATGCATACGTATCACACCTAAGATTACAAAGAATGGAAGAGAAATATTTCAGTAAGACAGCAGCAAGACTGTTGTAGCTTCTCTCATTGCTTTCTCTTTCTGAGACAAGATCATGATGTATAAATGCTAGATATGCTGCGTCCATTTTTTTGGTTCATTTGCCTACCAACTCATGTTTACACGAAGTGCATGTTCAATGCCCAGGGGAATTTTCTGACCTACTTACTGAAAGCAGCACTAAATGTCTGATTTTCTTAAATGAAACTAGACAACTTCTCAGGTTAAATGTTCCTTGTTTAGTCTTACAGATAAAAAGATGAGGCAGAAAGTAGACCATGACAACGTTTTGTTTTTTTTTTTTAAGACATGACAGTTCAGAAATGGTCAGCAACACAAAGTACGGCTTCCACAGATATGCAAGCAGCACATCTCCCTTGGGCAACCATATTCGTACAAGATGTTTGCATTCTTCTCCCTCATCATGATCTTTGTGTCAACATATATTCATACAGTGCCAACAACACCATGACAGAAGTAGCCAATCAACACTACCCAAATGGCTTAGATGCCATCATAAAACTAACCTATCAAGAAGTAGGAGTCACCTTCCTTAGCCTCTTTCACAAGAGCTGGGTCCTCATCTTTACAGCTTCAGTAACATCATAACAATAATGCAGAGGACCTGGTTCAAAATCCTAACTAAGCCAAGTGCAAGGTCCCAAACTTTCTCCTTCCCACGCAGTAGCACAAAATTTATTATGGCCCATCAGATGGCAAAAAAAAAAAAATAAAAGGACTAAACAACAATACAGGGCCATGTAAAGACATTTTCCCTCATAAATTATGGTTTTGAAACATGGAACCAAATCACTTCAGAACTTACTTCAGTCATAGCATTCAAAAAACCATGGCAGATACTTGTCAATCATACTAAGACCTGCCTACGCTTGATATAGTTAGCCATGATAAAAATTAGTATTTAGCCAAGTAATATATTTATATCCAAAGTTACTGAGTCATCTATTATCTAAGCAGAAATATTTTCAAAATGAATAAAAAGGTTTGAAAAGGATTATTTAAGTGTCTTTTAAAATGCAGTATAATTTAGCGTCAATTCAAAGAACAGCACGTATTTTTGTCCAGTTTCCTTCAGGGGGGGGGGAAGGAAAAACACTATGACCAGAAGTCATTTCTCACTAGACATAATTTCACCAGCATTTGTGCATCAACAGCATTTCCTAATCACAAAATTACTCAATTCATTTCACTATTATAACATTCCACACAAAATATTTTAAGAGTACTCTTTGTTTCTTCTGGATATTAGTCCCTTTGAACTGTTCATAAGCAGCTGGTTGGCTTCTCTCTCCCAGAGGTTTATTCACAACAGTAAGCACTAGAATACTGCTTTGGTGGTCTGAATGAAACTGAAACTATCACAAAATACAGGAGTCCAAGAACAGGTCTTGGCAAGAGACGAGCACTCATCAAAGTGGTGCAGGCACCACAAGCTCTACATTAAGGTAACAGCCGATAATTTAATTATTATTATATTAATAATTTAATAATTACTTGTAAAATATTCCCTTACAGTCATGCTCTGAACTGCTAGCTCAATGCTGTTGATGAAAATCAATAAAAAAATTATTTATGCAGTTGACTACTACAGGGACTAGAAAGCAATATGCTTTGTCCATTTTCAAGCCTGTGCCTAGAAAGGATACACTCATTTCTGAGATGTCAGTGAGCTCGCTTGTTCCCCTTAAGACCTAATGGAACTCAGGGACACTCTACACATCGCACAACTCCACACGGAGTTGAGCTTGAGAGGAGTGAAAGAAACTTTCAAACAGATCTTTGCAAAACAAGAGAAAAGTTTATTTCTTTGCTTTGCTTGCTCAGAATTGCTATAAGCAGGGCATCCATCAGAAAGTCTGCTGTTATGGCAGGTAATTTAATTTTTAGCTGATTCTGTTCAAGTCAACTCACCTCTAGAAAGGTCATAATGCCATTTCAAGAGATATTTTGCATTCATGTTTCAAAAATCAAATGATTCGTTAGTAGTAGCATCCTTTTCATGCATCTTTTAACGCTACAGCGCAGCTTTTCCCTATCCACTTGGGAGAGACTTTTTGGAGAACAGAATAAAGAAGATAATTTCACACACACAAAACTGGGTAAAAAAAGAAATCAGAAGTGAATTGTTATCTCTGCACTTTTTTTTAAGTTCTGAAACAGCAATACTTATGCTGGATTTTTGTGGATTAGGAGGCACAGAAGGTTTAAACTAGATTTCTAAAGAATTCTACTGTGCAATAACCATTAAGTTCTCTGTAACAAGGAACTACTATTCACACTCAAGGACAAAGGTTTCCCGATACTAAGATTTTCTAAAATAGAGAATTCACATCAATTCAATATTTGAATGGATAAGGAGTCTTTTCTGAAAGAGCCTCATGAGGTTGCCCTCCCCAACATGGTTTAAGCAAAACTGCTACCAACAGGTTTATTTCTAGCAATACCATATAACCAACTTACAGGTAGACCAGTAGTCACATACTGAAAGAAGAGTTAAACTCAGCCAACTGGTGAAGGGGAATCTCTGGCTATACAACACTCCTCAGAAAGCAGCTTAAGTCCAAAAGACATCCTCTCTTGAGTAGCTGGCCCTTATATTAGCCCAGGATGGCTCCACACTGGGTCCACCCCTTCTAGATAATAGGAGCACAGGTGCAAACAATTTTCATGTGCTCCATAGGCCAGCCACACCCCTTCACCAGGTGCTCAATCACCAGTTCAAGCCATGACATAACAGTTCCCTTACACTAGTCTGTTAATCAGGCAGACATAGCTGTATTAGGAAAAAATTGCAAAGCTCTTCAAATCATTTTATATTTCAGATAGTGTGCTCTGGCATCTGCTGCTGAGCCCTGAAAAGGATCAGCTTAATACTGATTGACTGACAAGTTTTAATGAGATCCTACAAGTTTCAGAATTTCTGAACACTATGTGTCATGGGGAGGGAGGGGGTGCCTCAAAAATGTTTCTTCTTGTACCTACCTCTTCTGAAAAAGCATATTGTAAACATCCCTACTCTGCCGCAGGGCTGCTTAACTTTTAGGAAGCCACTAAGCTTGCCTGTGCTACCAACATCTTGTCAGCCTACTGGAAATCATCTTTTCCTGCTTCACAGGGCTACGTAGCAAAGTCTAAGAGATGTGCAGACAACCACAAGTAAAACCAGCTGAATGACTGGATGACGATCTCCTAGATACCAATATTCACAAGTATGTAAATGTGAATCAGGACACAAGCCTGATGAGGGTCAGAACAGCTTTGTGGTGTCAGAAATAGCATCACAGTATTTCTGCCTTTTCTCATGCTTACACCACACGAAGAGGCACAGCAAATGCTTTGTTTTGAGGTGATTAGCAATATGTAAAGGTGAACCATCTCCTTGCCACATTCAGATTTAGTGCATTAAGGAGGACCTCGGATTCTCCACAGAACAACTGCAGTGCAGAAATTTTGGATCCAAGCCAGTCCAAACTTAACTCCTTTCTATACATTACTACTGTATTTATCTTCCCTCACCTCTAGCTTCTGATACTCTTATATCCCTCAAGTCACATGTTTCCAGACAGTGTATTTTCAAAGAACAAAGTACTCGCGTTTTGAGCTAGATTAGTTAGCAGACATTTGTTTTCCAGTTGGTGATTTCTTCTTCCTTGAACACAAGTATGAAAAACACACTTTCACTTAAACAAGTGCATCTTCTTAGCTTAACTTCCTCCTGGTACAAGAGCTTGTGTTTGTTATGGTACCAGGAGTGTAGCCAAGATGGTCTACTTTTAAATGTCTTTGTTCCTTCAAAATCATCCAACCATCTGCAGTTTGTTGTTTTGTTTTTTTTTTTTTTAATCACGACAGTAAAGTTAAGAGCTTACATGGTGGAAACATATCAAAGAATAGAACTCGGAGCAGCAAGTGACAAAGAGAAGTAAAGAAAGTGAAAAGCAGTAGCAGGGGGGAGTAAAAGGCATAAGGAAGAAGTGCAGAGGGAAGGCAACCTGTGTTGTGTTTTTCCAACAAGAAACCGTTACAAAGAGATGGGTGAGCACAGGAGCCACAAAACTGTGAGAATAGGATAAAAGGACATATTCATGTAACCCAAAAGCTTGTATCTAGGAAAGAAAGGAAGAAAAAAAGAATGAAGTAGATGGAATATGGATGAACTACAAACAAAAGCATTTACTAACAAGATTTACCAACAAGAGAATTGCAGTTTGTGTCACCAAACTTTGGAAGAAAAAAAATTGCAAAAAGCACTGTGGGAAGGTGAGAACTCCTATGTAGAGAAGCTTAAGGTATGGGTTGGCAGAATGATAAAGAAAATGCCTGACAACAGGCTTAGCTGCTAGCTGTGAGAGGGGAAGCACTAGTCTAAAAGATCATGGCCTCTAAACAGAGAACCTTTAATAGCTGAGACAGCATTGAGGTGTAAAGATAACAAACCAGGCTAAATGCTTCTGGACAAGTCAGATGTCTATTGCTCAGGATTCCTGACAAGACACTAAAGGTAGTAAACCAGAGAAATATATGCAGAAGCTGCAGCATCTGAGTGGCAGTACTCTACTCTCAGAACATGGTGGAGGAAAAAGGGGATTTTTGCTGTTCTGTAGCTCTAAACTAAATAGTCCTTAGTAACAGCAACTGAGCCTTTCAGCAGGTGCTTATACTTCTTAATACATTACATATCTTTATGAAGCACTTTTTGCATCAGTTCTTGTGCTTTAAACATACAAGCAAAGCTTCAGCAAGCATGAAGTACAAGACTACTGATCCCAGTATTATTCCAGCAGTATGTCCACAGCATTGCCCACTCACCAAGACATTGTGTGCATTTATCACCTATCCTCTTCTACTCTCTGTGCTGTCCAGCAGGCCGCTGATAGCTGACAGAAAATCAGGAATGGAAAAGGACACGTGCAGACTTAATATAGATGCCTGGAATAATATTAGAAGACTGCATTGATTTTTTTTTTTTTTTTTTTTTTTTTTTTTTTTTTGCCTCCCTCTTTGTATCTTTCAGTGCTTTGTACACTGTTGCAAAGAGATAATGGGTTTTCAGGAGTGGATGTCAGAACTGCATTCATATGCTTGGCCAAATGATAGTTGTGAGTCAATGAAGCAGAGAACCATTCTGAGGCAATCTCCTAGATGCTCAGAAATACTGTAAACTCCACTGATAACAGCTGCATTTCAGGGTGGCTATTATCAACAGAGTTATTTCAATTTATACCAACTACTAGGCTAAACTATTACACATCCTGAGTACATCTGAGAATTTGTCTGAAGAATAACCCACATCAGGACCCTTCACTCCTTAGCCTGGAATCTGAGGCTCAAAGCTTATGTGTTTTGCACTTACTGTATGGGAACTGTTGAATCAGGGCCTGAACCTCCGATTGACCACCTGAGATGAGCGCTGAGTCAGCTGCAGGGACACAGGTGAACGCAATTTCACCTGAGTGACCGGAAGGGGTGGAGCCTGGCCCCACCCCTCCTAGACCCCCATTTAAGCGCTGACTCCCAAGGAGGAAAGATCTCTATGTGGAGATTGTTCTTCTGGGAATCTTTCTGTGAGCACAGGACATGGGTAAGATCTTTATTTTATTACTCCTTTGTAACATGATAATCTTTCTGGTTTAATACCTATATATTTGTTTGCCATACAGCTTACTGAACTGCTGGCATTCTCTGAGGCTTAGATTGCTAAGGCTTCACAACAATGAAAGTGTTGATGAGCAAGAGAAGATCTGTAGCCTTTGTTACCTTTAATTTTAAGCAATTCATCTAATACCAGAATGCAATGCTAGCTTAATGCTTAGTTCCAACACCAAGCTTAAAACTTAACTAAACTTAATATGTGTTTCAGACAATCATTAAGAAAAACAAGTTTTAGTTGAGCTTCAGAACTTCTGTTGACTAACAGGCAATTCCATTTTCTCTAGTACTAAATTTCTTTAGCTCTATGTAATTCTAGAACTGAACTGAGCTCTAGAGCTCAGCTGTATATGGGCCTTATGGTGGGGGAAAGAAGCTGAAGAGAAACTACTACAGAAGTTCCTCAGAAGGTACAGAGCAAAGCACTAAGGAAGTTTTGGATGTGCCCTTTGTAAGTGTAAGGATTTAATCCCCCAGCAAGATCTCCTGTCTGGTTTGTTGTCTGATCTAAAGTTTGTCAGGTATGCAATCAGCTTCTATCAGGATAACTGTCTCTCCCAAGCACCTACAGCAGAAAATACTGAAGTGGGTTAATTTTGTGGTGTTTGTGCTTTGTTTCCACTGAGGTAAATAGACTTTAGAGGCCTCAAAGCACTCTTGTACTGCAGGCTGGTTTCATGTTACACAGCTCTGCAGTGGCTTCCAGGTCTCTGAGAGTGTGCCTCATCTTTGTCTGTGCTGTTCTGTGTAACATAGAAATCGCTTATCTTGGATTCAAAAATAAATGTGGCATGCTCAGTCTAAAGTGGAATTGACTTTGGCTAACAGAAATTAACAGTAGGTAAGGTATCTTGTTTTCTTATATCTGCAGCTGAGATGTAGATGAGGATACCAAGTAAATGAGAGAAACTTGGAAATAAAAACACCTAGATCTCCCTTAATGCTCAGTACTGTTACACTTTACTATTAAAGAAGATACTATTTTGCCTAGCAGTGAGCATACTAACTCAAATTTAGAACAGGTTAAGGGTGAATACACAGAGCGTTTGCCAGCGAACTTGCTTGAAATATAATTTGAGTGTACTTTCTCAGTCAAGGCATTTAGGTGGGATGAGAGACCTTCTGGAGATCATTCAGACCTATCCTCTGTTCAAAGCAGGGCTTTCATATTGGTTTTAATCAAATGACATTCAAGTATTTGTTTTAAGTTGTAGTGACAAACTGTAGTATCTCACTGACTACAGTTTTACCTGTTTTGATAACGTAATGCTCTCTTTTCAGAACATTTCATTTGGTGTTCTTTTTGACCAAAGATAACTGTAATATGAACATTGAGGAAGTCAATATTTTAAATTTTTTTTATTACAGCTTCAGTATTAACTCAACAGTGGAATAAAATGGAAGTTGAGAACTTGTTCCTGAGTCAGAATTACACTACATGTTCCTTACATTTTATTATGCTTATATAACTTGTTTATTTTGATAACTGTAGGATTTAAAATATATGTAAAGAAAATATACATATGCATTCTTTATCTAGGTCTTTTGCTATATTCAGATTGAAACCTGAAAGGAGCCTATTTCCCGGTTAGTTAAGATGCAGTCAAAGTATTAGCTTTCTACTTTTAGCAGAGAATTGAATCTTTTAAGAGAAACTTATGGTATTAAAATTGAGCTCAAATATACATATAGATGTCAGATTTAGGCTTGATTTGCCTAAAAGTAGGAACATCGGAAAGATTAAAGAAAAGCTGTGGATAACAGCATCTTTTCTGCCTGTCTTCAATGAGCAGTGTTTTGGCAAAATGCCTTCTGTCTAAGAAAGAGTTTTGGTTATCATACTGCTTTTTATTTTCTTGGTCTCAGTTAACGGAGCAGAAACATAGTTACTGTGACAAAGTAAATTAAATGGCTTAGAAAAGCTTGGTTTCTCCCACTTTTTCAGGAGTGGCAGTAATGTGTGGTGACTCTCACTGAGGTGGTATTTGCCTTTAAGATGCCCATGAGGACATGTGACATGTTCTTGCAAAAGCTTTCAATTTCAAAGTAGCTATCAACCAGAAGAGTCACTTAGTTGCACAGCTTCTATTTGAACAAGAAATGTCCTGTGAGCTGAAGTTTAGTGTAGATGGCTGCTAATAACTGAGGTTTGAAAATGGACACTTTTAGAGTAACCAGTGCTAGAGTAACCATATGTTGATATTGTCACAATACTTCCTCTTTAAAGTGCATTTCTTAATGAAGTTTTCTTGCAAAAGTATTTATTGCTTGGAGATGAGTTGTGTCATATTTCTGTCCAGGTGATGTCAGAAGATTTTGTGCTGATCTACGTGGGTCCATTCCAAAAGAATGAGAGTAAATGTGACAATGACTCACTGGATTTACTATCTATACAAAATATTTGTGTACTGTTGCACTGATGTTTGGCTGAGACAGAGCTTACTTTCTGCATAGTAGCTTACTAATACAAGTCTGTTAGTTGCTCAGTACACTGAGTAATTGCTATGGAGTGTTTTGTGTTGGGGATCACACAAGTATTAAAAAATTATTTTGTTATGACCCTGAATTGGAAATAAAAAAACCTGAAATATTCTAATAAAATATAATCCTGATGGTGTAGAAGATGTGAAGACAATTGTTATTTGCCCAGAATCATGTGGTAGCCTAGTTACTGTGTGACTGGCTCACAGCAAGCGCCAAAGATGCACTGAGTTAGATGGCTGAGTTGCATTTATGTATCTGGAATACCAAAATGAGGCATAATTCTAGGAAAAAAATGACTGAATATGAAAGTGCTAGTTAAGTATGCTCTCTCTGTGCATTAATGTCTAAGACAGTATGGAAGTGTTTCATGTTATGGAACTGATTTTTTTCTACTGTATGGAAGAGGGATGTGGGGTGAGGTAGTGAGGCCAACACCTAGTAACTGCCATCATTTGCAGTCTGACTTCTCCACCAAATTAAGGCTTTAAAAAGATCTTTCTGCTGGATTCATGTGAAAGTGAGACAGTGATTTATTTGATCTTCCTGCATGCTCACTAAACCTTGAAGGTGAGCAAAAGTAGGAAAGTTGTATCAACTGCAGCAGCAGGTGCTGAACCTTGCTTAGAGGGCTATTTCGCACATAAACCACTTATTTATAGTTTTTTGATTTATTTATCTATGGTCCTCTCATAACATACCAGCAACAGCCAGGATCTGTTAGGTTGCTTTGCTTTGTTATGCCCCAGATCTTACAGAGCATAATGATAGCTTGTATAGAAGTCTGCAATTTAACATGACCCATGACTGTTTTGTTTTGTTTTCAAGGTATTATTATTGGTATTTAATATTAGTAAGTAAATGAAGGGTAAAAGCAGGCAGAGAACAAACTTCTCTTCCTCTGCCTCATATGTAATTTCAGTGACATGGGAAGACTTCAAGTGAAATTTCCCTTTTGGAATGGAACTGTAATTCTATGGATTTAGAGTACTTCTGAAGGAATGACAAAGCATCTGTGTCTGAAAAACATAAATGGTGAAACTCCAATACACCATCTTTCTTACTATAGTGCTCATGTGTCCCAGAATTTTTCTTCTATTGTCTTATAATATGATGGCTTTTTTGCATAATTAGCCCAAGTTTCCAGAATATTCACTTTTATGGCTGAAATACAAACCACGCAGCTATCTACCTAGATAAGAGAATAGAGTTGTTTCTCTGCAATGTCCCTAAATGTCCAAACAGCAGAATTGTTTGGCTGTGGTGATCAGATCTGTGCCTAACACACATTTAGGTGTAACAGAGCTTTGGGGCGAGCTATATGTTTAAGTTTGCTTTCTGTACGGTAGATACTCAACACAACTGGAGTAAGTATTACTCTTCTCTGATCTCTAGTTTTGTTGCATAAAACTTTCTGAGAAAGAGAAAACCATAGTAAAAGTGTTCCTGGAACAGAGATACTGTCTCCAAGTGAATTTGGAAGATAAAAAGACATGTAAATCATAATCAGTGTGCAAAAGTGTATGTTAGTAACACCAAATGTATAGATTATGCAAGTAACTGGTGGGGGGAAAAAAAAGAAAAACCAAAAACATTGGTGCATGTTTATCTGGTGGTTGGATTTAGACTTAGAAAGTATATCTAGTGGTATGGGAAGTGAAACTGGTTTTTTGTGATTTTTTCCCAGAGCCAGAAGGAAGATATAAGCATCCCACTTGAGCAGATATCATGCCTTTAAACCTAGTCTCTCCCAGATGTTCACTCAGATCATTCCTGATGAGGTTCTCTTTAGACCTGCTGTAAGGATGGTCTCTACCTTGAGGTATAGTGACTTTTTGCTTGCAGTCTCTTGATTCTTTCAGTAGTAGGGCATGTAAGTGAGAACAAGCCAGGGATTTCTAAGCTAATATCTAATGGTTAGTTTCTTGTGATAGTCTCTAGAAAGAGATTCAGGTTAATGATCCAGGGGAGCATTTAATTTTGATGTTGTCTTTCACAATGTCTGCACTTGAATAGTATCTTTTCTCCCAGCAGGAGTAGTTTTACAGGGCTGTGGAATATTTTAATAAGGAAAACATGTATGTCTTTTGGCTAGTTTTCTACTTCAGTTTAGTGCTCAATCTGCTTTATAAGCCTTATAGAAAGGGTCAGCAGAAAAAAAAAAGAATGTAAGTGTGCATGAGTGCTGCTGAAACTGTTGAAAAATTCTTCCTAGGTGCCAAATTCAGTCAGAGGGGAATGAGTGAAAGAAGAATTGCTTAGGTAATCATAAGCATTCTTTGTTTCTTCTGTGCTACTGAATAGCTATGCATAAGCCTATTTTACTTCTGGTATTTGGAAATAACAGTATTGCTGCAAAAATGAAAAACCTGAGTGTTTGTGCTTATTCATAGTATCTCCTGAGAAGCACTACGTGCCTGCATGATACTGTCAACACAGTCCTTGCTTCCCCTTCTATTTCCAAGCAGAATTCAAGTACTTCAGGAGAGAGGGATTTGTTTTACCTTAGAGGCAACTCTATTGAATGCTAGTTGGGAGTTTTTGGGAAAACAACTTAATTATCTACCTGCTGGAAATGTGATAGTGTTCTGAAGAACCTGAATAAGCATTGTGTTGGTGCCTATGCTTTTGGGTGCAAAACTAAAAACCTTTTTTTCTGCTATCTTTTTCCTAAGTCAAATTCCAGCAGATGTCTGATTTTTTTTTCAGTTCTATATCCTTTTATCAAAATTGCTTTGATCAAGTGTAACCTTACCTTTAAATCTGCTGCTCCCCTTCTGTGTTCAGATTTTTCCCATCTCCCTGTTCAGTAGTCCCTCCCTGAATCAGATGCTGTTTTAGAGGTCATTGGGCTAGAAGCATTCTCTTTTTTCTGTTGGGTTATTGGGATTATGAATAAAGGCAGGCCTTCTTCTGGAAGTGAGAGTTAACCGTTGTCCTAATAGGTACTTGTATAGAAATGTTACCATGTATGTGAAGGCTTTTAACCTGGCAGAATGTAAAACACGTAATCCCTTTAAAATGTTATGTTTTGTGGGCTCCTTCAGCTTAAAGTAGCAGTCCTGGAAAAGTCACCATTGCCCAACCAAAAAGCTCAGCATCCAGACTTGGTTCAACTATTCATTCTGCTGCATCAAACAATGAGTTGGCCCACTTAAGTTGTCATCCATAGCGACTTAGAAAAGAGCTAAGCCAATATTACGATGATAACGTGTAGTTTCCCTTGTTGGAATCTGCAGGACAGGGTAAATATTGAATGGGCTCAGAACTCTTACAGATTTTGAGGCTTACTGCAGGTTAAGGAGTTTGTTCTTCCTTGGATGTGTTTTTTTTTTGGAAATATAAAAGCAAATTGTCATTGTTTGAAGTTGATAGTTGTAAGACTTTACAAAACAGTAGGAACTCAAGGCTAAAGAAAATGTCTGCTTTTCATTTCTTTGCCCCGAATCTACTTTTTAACAAGTGGGGATACATACTTTAAATTACCACAAGGAACCTACATCTAAATTTCTGGAAACTCCATTGCATTAAAGACTAGGATGAATAATATACTGAAATTCACTTTGGACTTTTCTTAAGAGATCTCTGATCTCCTTGTAAGAAATGTCTCCTAAACTTTTCGTGCTACCTAATATCAGAAAGTAGTAGCTGGAAGTATTAAAAAAAAGTTTTGGAAAGTGTAGCATAAGTGTTGTTAAAAGAAGTTGAAGTAAGGTGCTATGTAAGAGTTAACAGCATGAGTAGTGAGGCATAGATAATACCAGAGTGCTTGGTGCAATGGAAAATACATAGAGCTATATATACTTGTGCCCCAGATGTGGATGGGGTGAAGATAAGGTGGCTAATCAGAGGTAAATGTTTTCTAAAGTCAGCATTTCATGAAGTGCTTCATCATTTTTTTCCAACATTTGCCTAATTAGTTTTAAGTCATTAGTTCCAGTGTGCACTTTATACAGTTTTCAGCAGAGGTGCTTTACCTTGTTGTGGGTGAAATCTTCTCCAGTAGAAAACTGTAATTAAATCAGAAATAGAAAACTGTAGTAAAAATATCTATGTAACTTCATATGGGAAAATGGGGAAACATGACAGTAAGACAATGTTGGCTTTTTCTTTAGAAAAGTATACTTCTGTAGAAAAAGATATTTGGGATGCCAAATACTGTTGAATAATAACTTTGCAACTTGCTGGAGCTGCTTCGCATTTCTGTTTTAGTTCCTTGCTGTTTACATGTACATATCCCAGTGTGTCTGTTTGCCCATTCTTGCTCAACAGCACAGGTGATGAACTGAAGTGATAGAAATTCTTGCTTTGTAAGCTTGCAAAATGGCAGTCTACATTCAGTGACAAGCAGGAAACATCTACCAGCTCTGCAAGGATAATGATATACTGTGTTTTCATCCTATTTATGTTAATTGACAGATGTGCAGTGTTTTTGTTGTGGCTTTTCTTGTAAATAAGAGGCTTGTTAAGGAGACAGAGCACTAGACATTTGAAACATGCATGTTAAATGATCTTTTATTGTGCAACTAGTTCATGTCAGAAAATTGAGGCCTCTGACAGAATTCTGGGCAACTATGTAGTTCTTCAGTTGTGAGGATTTGTAATGTAGTAATGTTCTCCCAGATACCTTTTTACTGCAACACTTCTCTAACAGTGTTTCCTTTTAGGACTCCTTTTGAACAGATCATGTAAATCATCCTAGTTTTGCTTTTTTTGTTATATTTGTACTCCATTTACAGCTTTGCCCTCCTCCTCAAAATACAAAAGCTTAAACAATTGCACCATCTGATTTTTCTGCACTGGTCCCCACCTAATGACTTTTAGAGTTGTTAACCATGTCTTGTGAGATAATATCAGAACTCAACTTATCTTGTACCAGGATTTGAGGGAGATAAAAATGGTCCCTCTAGCTGCACTCTGGTGTCCCCATTTACTGATTTTTACCATGTAAAGTCCAATATTAGCTGTGCAGGGATCAGTGACTAAACCTCAGAACAGTATTATATAAAAGCAGGTTTCAGTAGGTAGCTGCTTGTGGAACACAACAAAAGATGAAGTTATGCTTTTAACTGCAGCTTTAAGAGAATTGTTTGGCTACCATCACTGTGGATATTTGAACATTGAACATCTACCAGTCTACATGAGACTCTTCTTAAGTAGAAAAGGGCTATTAACTGACTGAGGAAGCCAACCCCAGAATTTATGTACTCACCTGTTCAGAATGTTGTTGTGCTTATGTTTGAGCCTTGTAGAGGCAAATCATAGATCTAAATTACAGTCTGTGCCAATTCCTTTCCTGTTGTAATTTTCCCCTCATATAGCAAATGTTTTTTAAAGGTACTACTGGTGTGTATGTATACAGCAGATATAGTGGGCGTGTGTAGCCAGGAAGGCTAAGGAGGGGCCTACTTGAAACAGCAAGGAAGAAGCAGATCCTAGAAGTCTGTGGTTTGTGTCTGTTCCTTAATCTTTGCAGTCAGAAATCACTGGATATGTAAGTGACACTTCAGAATTAACGTCTCCTTCCTTATCTTTTTTCAATCTCCCATTCCCTCTCCTAGTTTTCCAATAAGTCAGTAATCAGAGGCTCCCTTGTGGGTTTTCAGCTTGTGCTCATTTTCTGACAGGTACAATCTTTTAATGCTGTGGAGCATTGTGAGATGGGCTTTTCTCAGTCACTCTAATTTGAATTCTCTTTCAAATATTAATTAGTGATTTCAGTAGGGATTGGGATGTAGATCTCCCTGGTGAGTGCTTTGTGCCCTAGACTTTGGGAGTCGATGGCTGATTAAACATGCTGTACAGTACAGAAAGTTCCTCAGAGACCTCCTCAACAATTTTGAAAGTGATAGCAGCCATGTCATTCATTTGCAATTTAAGAACTTTGAATTCAAATCCCACCAGCTTGAGAGAGGATCTGAAATACAGACTGCCAGCTTTCTGTCTGCTGGGAAATGGGTAGCAAGGTAGAATCTGCCTTTACTTTTGCTGTGTTTTGTTTGTCCCAGGTATTAGGGATGTTTGAAACTACATATCAGATGGGATTTGGTCCTCTGTCTGGGAAAAATCCTGGCCTATGTGTTGCAGTGACAGTCACAGTGTTGCTTGGAAGTTTAAGAGCAGTCATGGCTTAAGCACTTCTGGTCTTGCTTGATAGGAGACACTAGTAGTGCCTTGAGAGTACCACTGGCATAAATAGAGTTGTTGCTTCTGAATCTGAGCATGACTGATTTCCTCCAAGACATAAAAAACACTTGGTGGCAGCGGAAGGAAATTACCTGAATAGTCTTTCGAGCACTTCAGTTGTCCATCTCTCTTGTTTATTGTGAGCATTTTCTTTCTACCATCATGATTTCTTTCCTCCTACATATACTGCTACAGTTTTTAGTTGAAAAGAAGTCTCTCTGCCACCTGAATGCTCCTTTGCCTCTGCCTTCTTAATTAATGGGGGCAAGTTAGGATGACATGTTGCAGGGGAACTATTAGGTCAGGGCTTGAACTGGTGTTGAGCACCTGGTGAAAGAGTGTGGCTGGCATAGGGAGCACAGACAAATTGCGTCTGTGCTCTTCATGTCTCCAGAAGAGAGGACTCAGGGTAGAGCCACTCTGGGCTCATTTAAGGGCCAGCCATCAAGGGGAGGACATCTGTTGGACCTAGATTTCTTCCTGTGAAGGAGTGCTGTATGGTCAGAGATTCCCCTTCACCAGTTGGGCAAACTCCGTTCTTTCTGTATATGACTATTGGCCTGCCTGTGAATAATTTGGTATCACCAAGAACTTGAAGTGATTTTGTTTCTTTCTGAGCAGAATAGATATCAAGGGAAATTATCTCAACAAATATGCAAATGATTGATTTTAATGCTTGCTTAAATCTGTACTGATTTGTAAACCCAAGCCCCCTAATACAGTTACCAGCAGGAGTTCTAGGGTGTGGCCCCTGATGTCAGTAGTTGAAGGGCCTTCTCTAGACCTAGGGACTTTTTGGGGGGAGTTGCCTGTGCAATTTATTTGGTGTGCTACCCCTGTTGGAACTGACTCAGCAAGGAAATATCAAGTAAGAATATGTATAGCAAAGCTACAGCAATCTAATTGTCACCTTTCAAAAAGATGTATTGCTTTCCTCTGAAGAATTGCAAAACCAAGTTGTTGTTTGGAGGACGTCTCTAGTAAAAAACTAAATTGAGTTGCTTGTCTGTCCAAGAGAAAGATAAGAGGTAACTCGATTATTGGCCTAAATGAGGCAATATGATGGAGATGTCTGATAATATAAAGCTCCATAATCTGAAAGAAAAGGTATAATGTGATCATAGTCTGCTTTTGATGTCCTGGTGCTTACTCTTCAAGGTCATAACTACTGCCATGTGGCAGCTGACATATTATTATAATAGCCTGTGCTGCCCTTTCTAGATACTATTCCTGAGAAACTGTCCTTGACAGAGTCTATTGCAGTGCTTGGATGTCAAAATAACTTCACTCTAGGTCATCTAGCTCTTTCTGTTATTGCTTCTGAAAATATTTCACCCTTATGTTTAAGTTAGTATACTGACTTCTTTTTAATTGGTATGGAATAAGAGCATTATCTTGAACTGCCTCTGTCTTAAAATTGTATATAATGCCTCCTTTGAAAAGTGGATTTAAGTGGTTTAGTGTCAATCTGAAAATAGTCCCTCAGGTTCTTGTTCCCATAGAGCTGGAACCAAAGCATGTATTGGAGAGATTTCACTGTAGAAGCCCTGCTTTGCCTTCTCCCTGAAGGCATTTACTGGTCACTTCAGAGATAGGCTATGGAGGTATAGCTACCAACGTGTACTTTGCTTTGAACTAGGCTGAACAGAGGCTTGGTGCTACTGTGTAGAGGATGTGTGAAGACCAGGATGGAGTAATATCTGTTATTTGTGCTGCTTTGATTGAACAAATGTCCCCCCCAAAAGGTAAAGCAAACACTTTGCCTTGAGCTTGCATTCAAAGCTAGTTTGAAACACAGACGTTTCTAGAAGCAAGAAAGAGTTACTTATTGAATTAACCGTGATTTACTATTAACCTCTGGTACCCTTGTGACATTATTCTGCTTAGTCATGTGTGCAACTGAAATTTTAATTTTGCTCTGTACACAGACAGTATTTAGTAAATTTATTAGGATTCTTTTACACTTTGCCCTCTTTATACTAAAAAAGTGATAGATTAGTTAGCCATTTTGAAGAAGCAATTTGTCAAGCCTCTAAGCCATTAAAAACTAGATGCATAAATAATTTATCTACTGTAGTAGTAGAAATAACAGACATTTAGCAAATTGCAATTAAAAAATCGAGAGATGAATCATTTGATAAAGCTGTTTATTAAATTGAATTAGTTCTCTTAAAGGTGTGTTTTGAACTTGGAATATAAATGTATTCTTACCCAAGGCTTGATGAATTAGACTTTTTCTTAATCAACTATTTCATACAAAATGTGGCAAATTAGTGGACATTAAAAATATATTTTTAATACTTAATGTTTCTTGGGAAAGATAATTTAAGAGAATATTTTTCAATGGAAATTACCAGCTCAATTTCTTGTACTGTGACTAGGCTTCAAATAAGACACATTTAATGAAACATTAGATAAAAAAAAGTTTCTTAGTAAGTAACTTCATACAAAAACAAGTGTAGCATAACTGTTGAGCCAAGCTACTCATTATAAAATAGGATTAATCATTTGTCATATGTACAAATATGCAAAGGAAATTTTAATTGTATGCTTTTAGATGCATAATGTTAAACTTCAGAACACACTGAGCCAGATTCAGACTCAGTATGACTTATGCAACATTATGCATTACTGAGAAAAGACAGCTCCCTGTAGCAGTTATCTAAAGGTGGATGATGAACTCAAATCTTGCAGTGTTGCATTTACATGAAGGCCTGTTGCCATCTTTTGAAGGGCTGTATAGCAATTTACCTCCACCAAATATGTTACAGGATCATTTCTCTATTCTCTGTGCCTTGAACATATGGGTAAGCGTACCTCTGTGCCTCCCCTTATTGATGGGGGAAGCATGGGAGGGAAGGGGAAAGCAGTTTTTGTGCATACTGCCTGCTTGAGGGTAGGGAAAAAGTAGCAAAAAGGAAGCCTATTCAATAGGAAGATTTAGTACTTGGAAAAAAAAGTACTTGCAATGGGTGAAACATAATCACAGCCTGGTGTTTTGTTTGCTTTCAGGTAGCAATCACTTTTTTCTATGTTGTGGCAGTACCTGGAAGAATTTAAATGTGCTACTAGTATGTTACTCTGCTTATAAACCAATACTCCATTCTGGTCACCACAGCATTTCTGATGCAGAGTAGTTAAACTGATGCTTCAATCACAGTGATACAGCCATCTGTTATTTGGATGTATGATTTGTTGTTGTTTGTTGTTTTTGCTGCAGTCAGTCCAGCAGACATTTTCTTACGCAGTCTGTCCAGATGTGTAGATGTCTCTGTTTGATGTTCTTTCCTTGAGTAAAACATAAGTAGTTATGTGGCTTTACTTTCAAGAAGAGACTAAACTACTAACTTCTGTGCTAGGTAACTGGGTTAGTAACAGTACTTTCAGTTGTGTTTACGCAGGAATAAGTATAAATTTGATGTAGTGAGTATATAGCATATGCAGCTTTTAGGCCTTGGTGTGTTCTGTCCATGTTTAAAGAATATTAGCTGATACTTTTTGCATACATTCAAGACTGTTTCTACAGTTTGTAGAGAATATTGGTATTACAAAGGAAGATAGGTGTTTGGGTTGAGTTGCCTTCACAATTCATATAATTTTCAGTTAATCTCTGGCAATCCTCTAACCCAAAAGAAGAGAATGTAACAGATATGAATCACACCAATCACTGTATGGAATCTGAATAAGAAGTTGAGGCTGAGAATATTGTGGCTGCATGTTTTGCAATATCTTTGAAGGTTCTCAAGCCTGGAACTGCTCCATTTAAGCTGGGTAAGGTCAGAAAGGTTGGAAAAATGTGTCAGTGGGTGAAGCTACCAATAAAGGAAATAGAAGGAAGATGCTAAAAAGAATGTTTAGAGGAGTTGAGCGTGACCTGCTTCTGGTTATTCTAGATGGGCTGTAGATAAAGATCAGACAAGTATACTGTCTTCATTAGAAAATGTTACACCTTTTGAACTGCTTGGTTGAAAAAGTTTTACTGGTTTTAAATGAACTTTAATGCACAAAAGCTTTTCAGTTCTGAGATGGAAATTCAGGTTGAGAGAGGGGATTTACTTAGCTAATGTTCAATAACTTGACTGTTAGAAGATGAGTCTACTACATGGAAACTCTCACTCTTAATCTTTGTTCTTCATTGATCCAAGCAGCCAATTCTGACTTTTTGAATGTTACAACTGTATTGTGAAACTATGAAGATTGTCATGGGGTTGGAAATTATTACATTGCTCCCCACACAAACACACATTATAGTACCTATATTTTTAAGTACACAGCTTGAGAAATAGCATGGACATGAGGAAACAGAATCTGAATGCTGGGTTTACAGTAGTTACTCAAACACTTGAACAGTGCACTGGAGGAAAACATGACTATTTCAAATTCCTTGTTAGATTTTCCCATTAGGAAGTTTGTGAATGACATGGATATGGGCATGCAGCAAGGTTTTGTTTTAAGGTTGTATTTTAAACTTGGAAGAGCCTGTCTTTTGAAAAAAACTGAAAAGGTTTGATCTCATGAGAACCTTATCCAAAGAACTGAACTCAAGTTAGATTGGCTGTTACAATCAAAAAGAGGAACACAGTGGAAGGGCAATACAGGAGTGTAACAGCAAAGGGACTAGCACAAATAGGATGGTATTTCAAAGGAAAAGAAAGGGTGCTAACTTGTCTCTGAAGACCTGGGCTTGCAGGACAGACTCCACAAGTGAGGAACATCCAACCAGAGCTCCTTCCCGAGTGGCAGTCAGACCTTAAATGAGGTCTAAGAGAGGTGCAGCCAGGCTCCACCCCTTCCAGTCACACAGGTGAGCTGCCTTCACCTGTGCTCACAGGGCTGACTGGGTCCTTTCCCCAGGTGCTCAGTCAGTGGTCAGGCATGACTCAACAGTTACCATACATTGGCTTAATTCTTGGTTCCAACCTGTTAACAGTTTTGGGATCTATGTACAAGAGGATCTAAAATGTCTTAAATGTTATGAGATTATACACATCTCTATTATGTAAATAGCATGTACTAGAGAAGCTGTTTACTTTTTCTTTCTCTTCTCACTTTAATGTGAATGCAGTCTGAAATCAGTCTGGGAAGACTTAGTGATGTTGTAATGTTTTTTCCCATAACCAGATTTAGTGGGGGGCGAAGAGTAATGGTTCAGTCGAAACAGTTGTTACTAAAGAATAGTAGCAATAATACATACGGAAATACTGCTATAAGATACAGAGTAGCACTTCAGCAGAGGCTGCAGAGATGCTTGCAGGTGTCTCGGTGGAAATAAGCAGTTTTCAGGTGCCTGAGGTTTCACTTTCAGGGCAAGTGAAGCAATAACAAATATTTGCAAAGTAAATTTAACTGTATCTAGGGAATTTTCATTAAAAGTCCAAGAAGAAATCATTATACGAGCCTCCAACAACTTGCCAAGTCTGGAATGTGTGGTGGGGGGGGGGGGGGGGGGGGGGGGGAATTCTGAACTCTGATAGCACATACCATCTCCCAGATTTACTACAAGAGATCAAGTCCCATGTCAAATGTAAATGTAAGCATCAACTGCAGAAATCCAGTGTTAATTTTCAATTTTATTTAATTTTATGTTCTTTGCAAATGTGTGAGTGTTGAACTCTGCATTCTGATTAGTGGAGGGAGATTGACCAACAATACTAGGGGTAAGGTTGGCTAGACACCTCCTTATTTGTATAGATATCTAAACCAACTATCTAAATCTTGAAATGCAAATGCAGGCAAGAGAATTCTGTTGTTGGTTCTTTCTCATGCAAGCAAAAGTACATTGATAAAAGAAATATCAGAGCTTAAGCTTGTAATCATACACATAGCATGAAGTTGAAGAAATTGCTCTGTAAAAGTTTAATGGGGTTGCTATTTAGACAAAGACAGCAAATGTGTAGTAGATGGGAATAAGACTATATGTGCCTGAGCTGCTTGCCAGAGATGCTCTATATGAGGTGGCTGCTTTCAAATAAGTCTGCTCAAGAGAACATATGCTTCTGATGTCTTCCCCTGGATTGCTACCTCGGGGTAACAGAATTACTGGTAGGTGGGGTTTGCAGTTCTATCAGATGATTTTAGAGTTGATTTGCTATAGCGGCCCCTCTGCTTATTTTCAGTTTCTGTAGCTGCCACTGATTTCAGTGACTTTTCTAAGTTTTCTAACTCCTCAATGGTTGTTCTTGTTCTTGGTTTTTGATTGCAGAGGATTTAGTCAAAAGCACTAAAAGTAAGGTTCTCTTGATGTGTTTGTTTTCTTCTCCATTGTGTAGTGGTGAGATGATTTGCATTTGGAGTCTACTGCTGTGCTATGGGAGAGTGTAATGTTTCTGGCAGCTTGAGGGAAAAGCATATTCTGATTTCTGGATGAAGGATGTGAAGAGGCCCAGTTCTCCTTTCCAGATTAATTTCATCTTTACTATTGTAACTGATACTAAATCCTGTGACCTTTTTATTGTGGATCTGTACTTGATGCATCATTTTGATATGTATCTCTATCTCATATATAGGTACCTAATGTTTTATTATGTATTAAGAAAAGCTTAATGTACAACAAGATGAATTTTTATACAAATAAATGTTCTTATCATTAAAAATAGATTTTTTTATTATTTGTCTGGTGATAAATACTTTGACCTTTACTAGGTTTTCATTTTTCATTTCTTCTAGTGATCTAAGTCAGCATCTTAAGTGATATTCTGTATCTCATGCTTTGTGATCTATCATGGAGGTTTCGGATGATAGTAGTCTTTCACAGCATATTTCTGCTGCCTGCCTATAAATATTAACATTAAAAAATGTTTCACTTCAGTATATTTTTTTGTTAGAAACTTGAAATAATTTTGCAGGAATGATGAAATACCCTTAATATTCTTGTGTTGTATTCATGACTTTTTTTCTTTTGACTGCATCATATTTTTGAGGTCAAACTTGAATGGAAGATAATTGCACTTCATTGTTTCAGGTTTTTTCCTTAATCTTATACTGAAAGTGTGTACATTAGGGGAAAAAAAAAATTGAAAAAATATTGTGGTTCATAGAGGTGTTTAATCTTGTACTTGGCTCATTTGAAAGCCTCTATCAGTTAGGAGTGAAGAAATAAAGCCATGCAGGCTTATGTCAGTGACTGCTAGGACATAAGAGTTGGAACACTTGTATGTTTCATAAATATGGCCTTTTCAAAGAAAGACAATTGCTAGAATTGCAATATCTTTTTTTATGAGAAGTTATTTGTATGTCCTCTCCAGTGCCTTAGTTACATTTCTCAAAAGTTGACAGCTACTCTTTGTGTGCTGCTGTCTGTGAGATGGCCAGCTGTCTGATTCTACATCATTTTTCTTTCATTAAGCCTGAACTGACAAAAAAGAGTATTGGATTGTTTGATAGTGATCATGATGTTTACAGCAATTGAGTACCTGAGAGCCTCTTCCTCATCAGGAACAAGATGGTAGTGTCTTCATTTCCTCTGTTTTGAGAATCTAGGCTGAGATGTTTTGAATTCAGGCCTCAGTGGTTTTGGTCTCTGAGAATTTAGGTCTACATTATTTCCAGTTAGGTCAGTGTGAAGCTAAGCAGTAAGAATGGGAGGAGTCTAAAAACTAGCTCTTAGAGTCAGAAAGATTAGCGTGGTGGAAAGGTGATACAGGAGTGCAATGGCAAAAGGGACAAACAGGAAAGGAATGATCACTTGTCTCAAACTGTCTCAAAAGATCTAGGCTCAGAGGAAAAACTCCCCAAGGGAGGGATCTCCAACCAGAGATCCTTCCATAGTGGCAGTCAGCCCTCAAATGGGGTCTAAGAGAGGTGCAGCCAGGTTCCACCCCTTCTGGTCACACAGCTGAATTGCCTTCACCTGTGCTCCCAGGGCCAACTCGGTCCTTTCCCCAGGTGACCAATCAGTGGTTCAGGCTGTGACTCAACAGTTACCATACACTAGTGCTGTACTTTCAGATAGGCTTATGACTATGTAAACTAGGTACTCACTGAAGTATGATAAAACTCATAATTATCACATTATGTAAATACTCCATGCTTATGAATAGTTCTTTATCATTCTGTGCAGTGTTTTGTCCTTTGTCAGAATGAGGAAAACAGTGCTTGCCTTGGAAAGGATACATTCATTTATTCTCTTGCAGTTTCTTGAATGAAAATCACTGTTAGGTGTAATCTTACCCAATCTAAATAATAAGAGTGGGGACCAGGAACCTTTACTTTCTATTCTTAATGATCCTCTGATGTTGAACCGTGTTCATAGAGTTGTAGAATGGCTTGTGTTGAAAGTGACCTTAACAATCATCTAGTTCCAGCCCCCCAGCTGTGTGGCCTTGTGACTCACTTGATCAGGTGTTACCAATAGTTCATTTTGTTCCAGATCCCTAGGTTAATTTCATTAGAAAAAGCAAAGCTAACAGTAAAAAATGAAACCACACAGAACAACTTTCCATTGTACTATAACTGCTCATTTTTTGTTGGGCTTTGAAGTTGAACTCTCCAGCTTTTGTTTATTTATGATCATTTTATTTGACTTACCTGTCTCAGCAGTAATATTCTTGAAAATGTGAAGGCAGTAGTGAAGTGTGACCTTTTTCTCTTCAAACAGTGTTGTCTGTTGCTCAATCACCATTTGTCTTTTCAGAAGTACCACCCCCTGTTATTTAATTTTCTTCCTGTGGTCTCTGAAGTAAAAGGTATTGTTTCAGAAGTGAATTGCTTAGGACTGTTACTCAGATATTTAGTGTGTACAGATTAATTTTGAAACATGAGATCACATGTACACATGTAGATCTCACAGACTGTGCTAAGTTCTCCTCCAAGAATATTGTCAAGTCTTTGTCACTTGTGATTAGTTTACATAAACAGTGCTCTTTAGGTGAGGTTAAATTATTGCATGATGGTGGAAGTCTGCCTTTTTGGCATGGGTGTCTTGAATTGGTGTGTTTGGCTCAAAATTGTCTGGGATAAAATTATGTCAGAATCAGATTAATGTTCACAGGGCTTTATTTCTGCTCATTTCATGCAATTGGATCACTTCCCTCTAGTCTTTGCTTTGAAGTTAGGGTTGTCCTAGGCTTATTTGGTGGGAAGATGCTGCTGCTTCCCTGGGGCTTCAGTGTCACTGTGAGACCCACTTTAAGGCTGTTCTTATCACACTTTTACTTGTGT
The DNA here is from genome assembly GCF_016699485.2 of Gallus gallus. Lineage (NCBI taxonomy): Eukaryota > Metazoa > Chordata > Aves > Galliformes > Phasianidae > Gallus > Gallus gallus. The sequence continues at coordinate 46,989,040 of NC_052535.1, read as the reverse complement.
TGGAAATTGTCTAACAGCACTGTTTCTAAACTTCAGACATCATGTCCAGCATTTATGAACTTGACTTTACTTATGGAATTTACTGCTGATTTCAGTAACAGCAGATTTGATTTGTGTGTGAAGATGTCTGCCTTAAGGTGTGCAGTTTTTCTAAGAGCTAGAGTAAAAGAAAAAGATCAGGCTTTTAAAGAATAAATGGTGCCAGAAGGCATTGTAAAGCCATGCCTTATATGGTTAGTGAGACTTGCCCACCCTCTTGAGACAGCTGCTGCCCCAGCTGAAGGTGCTTAGGACTGCTATTAGTACTGCCAGCTTGGAAGTTGCAGTGTGTTCTGTCTCTGCAAGACTGAGCTGCTGCTGCTATGGCTTAAGAGGAAGTGATCCTTTGAGGTGATTCATTTAAGTTTAGGATCTTGAAGCAGTTCAGAGGTCCTTGCTGTATTTGAGGTATTGGCCTTGTTTTGCTATGGGTCCTTTTGAGTTCTGTATATATCTCTTGTTAACTGCATGGGATCTACTCATGAGTTTTGTAAAACATGGCTCTCCAGTCTCTTGTTCAGCATGGCTGAAGAGTTTGTTCCTTTGTGGGTAGGTAGGTTGCACAAATCTCATTGTAATTTAGCACAAACTCCTTTTTTTCCATTTCTAGGACTTTCTCAGTGTTTAGCTGACAAGACTAAATCTTTCCTTTGAATCCTTGTGTTTTAAGTTAATTGCTCTTAATGGAAAAAATAGTTTTCTCCTAAGGTTTCCTTACTGTTCATGGATCTTCTAGACAACTTGATTTCAGTTAGCTATCACAGATGAACGTATTGCGTTCAAAAGGGCGGTGTAGCTGATATAAGTAAGCATTGTAAATTAAGAAAAATTGAATCTGAGGAGTATGTGAGTGGTTTGACTGAAGGAACTGGAGTTAGAGCCTGCAGTAACAGTGTAATAAAAAGCTTTCCACTGACACTTAATGAGACTGTAAAACTTATGCTGACTATCTGCTAGTTACTGTATGGTTTTTACCTGTGCATTTGGAGGGCTTTCATAACATATGTTGCTGAAGCAGTTGTTCTTGGCAAGTGGATCCTTTCCTTCATTTTGTCATCTCTTGTTAAATTTAATATCTGAAAGTTTGACAGAAGGTCTTGATGACACTGCTGAACTAGGGAATGGCTTGTATGTGTGTCTTTGCAGTGCAGGCAAATACAACTGAGCAGACAGTCTGTGCTGTCCTGTAGGATGGAAGGAACAAAAATTCAGGCTGGATGTATGTCAGTCCACTTGAATCAAAGCACTCTGGCCTGATGTGTTACCTCCCCTGTACCATTCTGCCTTGAAGTTACAGACTGTTTTGCTTCTGTGCACAGCTTGTAAACACTGACACTTTCACAGGATGTACTAGAAGCAATGAACTGATTGTATGACTAACTACAGAAAGTCCTGTTTTGAGAAACTCTTCTCTGGAGAAGAGAAGAGCAAGGTGCTGGTTAGTCAGAGGACTGAAGTGGACACAGACTTGACCTGCTGGAGTTCAGGAAGTGTTTGGAGAATGTTCTCAGGCATAAGATTCAATTTTTGAGTGGTCTTGTGTGGAAACAGAAGTTGGACATGATTCTTGCAGGGCCTTTACAACTCAGAATAATTTTTGCTGTGCTCTCTGAAAGCATAATTATCTTGGAATTGATGTATGGGAGGGGAAGCATGTGTTAATTGTTAGTGGAACCACTGGCAAGATGTGTTACAAACTGTAGCAGAAATTCTAAGTCAGGGCCTGAACCAGTGATTGAACACCTGGTGAGAAGGCAGGGCCAACTCAGGGGAGCTCAGGTGCATGCAGTTTACCTGAGTGACTGGAAGGGGTGGAGCCAGGATCCATCCCTTCCCAGACCTCATTTAAGGCTTGGCAGTGGAGGTAAGGGTGTTTTGCTGGAGATCCCTGCCCACTGGAGGCCTTCCAAGGGTAAGCAGGTTCTTTGTTTCTGTGCCCACTGCTGCCACATTTGAGCAAATCCTCGCTTGTTGCAATCTAGAACTTTACTACTATGCTGTTATTGCTGCATTTTCCATTGATTTACAGCATTGCACAAACACATAGAACAGATCACCATATGTTATTCCACTGTGGCTTCTGCTCAAGACACTTCTACTTTTTTTATTATCCCCAAAAGAAATTGTGTTAAATAATGATTTCAGTTATTTTTTCTAAGGGAAAGTCATCTTTCCACTAAAAAAATGTTCCTGTATTTCTACAGAAGATGAAAGAATGGTGAATTAGTTAGTTCTTTCAAGGGAGATGGAACAAGTCGTTTAAGAGAAAAAATGAATTACTACTGCAGTAAAATTCAAAACAGTATGTCCCATTCTTATAATCAGATATTTTCCTATGGAGACTGTAGTAGAAATTATTTTTAACCATTTCCTTATCCCTTCACCCTCTGGAAATGATACTTTTCACTTCAAAGTGTTTAAGAATTGTATGCATTATTTTTGAAATGGGAATAGTAGTATGTTCACTTCTGAAATAGTTTAAGATCTTTGCTGTCTCTGAAAAAAGCTTCTTGGCAGTATGTTTTATAGGTTTATGAAAACTTATGAGAGTAATGATTGCTGCTCTTGGCTCCCCTACTTCAGACTTGAAGCTAGTTAGAAATATACCAGGAAATAGGTACTTATTAGTATTAAAGGCTGAGACCTTCAGAGCACTTGAAATGGTGTCTGGGTCCTGTGGAGTTCATGCTCTCATCCTTTTGGGCTAGAATTTTTCAAGAGGTTGAGTTCTGCTTATTTCTTTGAAGGTGTTATTTCTCTTAGAGGGTCATCTTTGGTATAGTTTCAAGAAAGATATGACCAAAAGTCAGGCAGTGATATTTGTAATTGTGCATTTTTATGACAAGGCCTTCCTGAGGTGCTAGTTCCTATTAAGAGGTTGTCAGAACACCTCAGATGCTGTTTGAGTGACTTTCAGCAGGCCTGTTTCAGGTGTTAAGTCTTATTAAATTTGCCATCATAGGAAACAACATAAATTTGTACTGATTAAACATAAGACACAAAGGTGGAAGCTGAAATATATTCTCATATTGTCTGTTGTCCAGTAGATTGGTTTGCATGGCATAGCATTATTATGACTAAATAACAAATGCAGTACAGGGGTAAAAATAACATTAAAGGGGTTCCTAGCCTGTACTTGTGAGGAGGAAAAAGGTTTGCAGTGGATAGGTCATCTCAACAAAAGAATGCTTTAGGTGGCTGTGCTGTTGACAATCAGGTATTTTCTATGGTGAGGCCACTACCACCTCTGGTGGCTGTGGCAAGATAAGAAATCATACAGCAGTGCTGCCCTCTGAGCACTCTCCTGATGTTGTTGCATCCTCCTGAACTCTAGGACTCTAGTGTGTCATCAGAATGTTTTGAGATATGTATTGTTTCCTTAAATAGAATTCAGGGAAACTGTACTATGCAAGAAGGCTGCTTCCTGGTACTGTTTGACAGACGGTGTCTGTAGTAACCTTTTACAAGTCATTGATATCAGTCTCACACAGGCCTTCCATTGCTCTAAATAACAGTGCTTAAGTTGAAGCTTGAACTTTTCCACATGACAATTTGGTTGGTATTTGATGTAGGGAAAGAGAAGAACATGCTAATTATTGATGTGGCCACTGGATGAGTACCAGAAAAATACTTAAGGAACCCTTCCATATGAGAGTTCACATAGGTAAATGGATTTTCTGGATCTAAGAAGACTGTGTTTGAGCCTGTCCCCAGTACAAAGGGGAGGTAAGACAGGAAGAATGTGTGCTGTGTTGTATACTCAGGATGTGAGCTAGGAAAGGAGAAAGTATAGAAGATATTTTGTGTGCAAATACAAAATGAGTCCTCACTGCTGTTACAGCTGTGGCAGAATTCTACCTGAGAAAAGTTACTAGGGATGAACACTTCAGTGTACTGCTTCAGTAGTGGCAATGATGGGTTTTTTCTTAACTTGAGTGGGAGCTTCCATCTGCCTCCAACAGATCCTCAGTGAGGGAACTGGTGTTGAAGCAGGATTTCTTTCCAGTTGTGCACTTTCATATATGATATCTGTTTGTTATCTCTCTGTGGCAGTATGCCTATTTGTCTTGTTGATACATATGTATTTTTGCAATGTGAGATAAGACATAGCACTGGGAGGAGTTCAGAACTGAGTCTTGTAAGGCAGTACTTGTTTTTGGGCTTGAAGAATCCATGCAGGTGTTCTCAAAGGATGTTTCTTGGTTTGGGAAACTTGCATTAAGTTGAATTCTGAAACCCCTTCCTATTGCATGTTGTGGTATACAAATAGTCTTTGGTGGTTTGTTTGCTGTTTGAGTGTTAATAATCAGAAGTCCTCCAAAACCTACTCTTAAAAATTCTAAAATGAAAAACAAGCTCATTTGGTTGGTATGCTAAATGTTGTAAAAAGTACATATTGCATTGGAAGATAGCATATGAAGTATGGTTGTGCTTTCCTAATAATTTAGTTATTCACTTTGAGATGTATCTGTTTGACTTTCTTAAACCAATATGGTTATAGATCATATTTTACTATATCGTATCACATGTAGTTTTCATTATTCTACTGTTTTCTCTGTAGTCAGATGTATTCAGAATATGAAGTTTCTTAAACAAGTTTATAATCACTTCCATTGTTAAAGAACAAGCAATTTATATGCTGCAAATTGCCAGGGAAACACATTCAGTTATTTTATCTGAATTTTCTTTGGAGACATAGACTTTAGCCCTGCAAAATTAGTGCTGAGCCATAGTAGCACTAGTCTTTCACCAGTGGGTGGTCAGATGCAGGTTCCCAAGGGCAGTGGCCACAGCACCAAGATACTTGGGTTCAAGCAACACTTGAATAATGCTCTTAGACATAGTGGTTGATTTTGGGTGGTCCAGTATGGAGCCAGGGGTTGGACTTGGTGATCTGTGTGGGTCCGTTTGAACTTGAGGTATTTCTATGGTTTCATGATTCTTTCTATAATCAGTCCTCTGGCTATAGTCCTGCATTCATGATGTCTACCTTCACATATCTTGCTGCTTACTGGCACAAATATAGGGCACTATTGTATTGTCTAAAAAAAAAAAACTCTTGCAGGTATTCTGAACCTGGGGGTATTGCAAATAGGGCAGTAAGGAGGAATAGGACTACTACTGGTGATGCCATGGAGTTTGGTCCACTGCTATGTTTATATTCCGGCTCTTTTTTTTTCCTAAGCAAATGTTGGTGAAAAGTCTTTCTGCTGTTGTTTCGAATGTATGAGCTCTGAAGCCAGTCATTAGGAAGGGTATTCTCAATCAACTTCAGAGTCAGCAATCAAGTCCCTAGCACAACAAATATCCACATCAATTAAGTATGTTTTCTATCTCAATTAGAGTCTTCTATAAACAGACATAAAATCACCCATAATTGCTACCAATAAAGGAGAGAAAATGCAAAGGAAAAGACAGCTTTCAATAGTTACGAAAATGCAGTCCTAAAATGAATGACATGGCCATTATATTCAGTATTCTTTCAAAGCTTTTCTACCTATGCACATTCAGTAATAACCTGTGTATTAGAACTGTAGTTAATGAGCAGTGGTTTTGTTTACAAGTGTTAGTGATTTACAGTGACTGCGGATATGACCCCACATCCTTTCCAGTAGCTGTACTATGAGATACTTGGCATGTCAACAAGATACTATTTCTAATGAAATATGCTTGCAGAATAGTTAACATTTCTAAGATAAAAACTAACATTTGGTTGTTGTCTCACATGGAGATTTAAGTAGGATAATGATTTATCCTGTAGTCAAAAATTCTACCAGTTTTAACTGTTTTATAAATTATATCTAAATGGTTTAATTTAGCCGATCTGTCTCTGCTTAGGGGTGTGACTTGGCAAAACAGTTCAGAATGGTTTGATTTAGTAGGGACACTTTGACTGCTTTGCATTCTCGAAACAAAATAGAGTATTGCTTATTGAGTTATATCAATTAGTATTTCGTCTTCAGAATGAAATCTAATATGTTAGGGGTGGAGAAGATCAGCAGAAGCTTTTCTTTTCCTTTCTTAGGTGTTGATTGAATAAACCCTCTATGCTACTTGCAATTAGGTTTTTTGGACCCCCTTAAAAAGACATCTGTGGTGTCAAATGCTGTGCTACTTTTACCAAATACTTTGTACCTGCAGCTGAAAAACCTTCCTGTTTCAGCAGATGAATATGCAGATCCTTTATTTCCATGTATAGGTCCAGTTTCAAAACTGTTGCAAGATAGTATACCAGTAAGGCAAAGCTCACTGTCAAGGGCAATGCACTGCCATGTATTGCACTGACTGTAGTCAAACAGGTCAGGACATAATGCCTTGTAATTTTTTCTCAGGAAAAAGAGTGACAAGTCATACACTGATTTGTGTTTCTAGCTTTCTAGAGACCATTTGATTAACATTCCAGTGTATCTTAATATGCTCTTGTCTTCAGATGGGTTTCCTTTTTCACAGCTTTTTGCTGGTTTGTGTAACTTACAGCTTGGGATATTCTATAATTATTACCATTTGATATTTTTGGACAATACAAATAATTTTTTGAGTAACCATTCAAAACTATTTCAAGGTGTGTGTATGCTGTTAAGGTCTTAAAGCAACTTAGAGGTATATTGATTCAAGCACTTATCACATCTATACTGTTGGGCTGCAGTGAAGTGTCGTTTTGGGAAATATGGGGAATAATGCTTAGTACATTTAAAGCGTTCTTTTGGGACAGCCTGGCAGAGAAAAGATAACCAGACCTCAAGGTGGTATGCCTTGACTCTGTTTGCTTTTGATAATACTGCTAGAAATTTAGAGAAAAATTTAAAATGTAAACTAATTTGGAGATAAACATCAACTCAATTTATCCTGGTTTGTCTTTTTTCCTTCCGTTAGACAAGAGTGTTATTTCAGCTGTATTAATATTAAAGACTTCAACTTGGCTGCAAGGAAATTAAAATTGAACTAACTTAAGCACTTCCTCCCTCCTCATGATGTGGTTGTGCTGAAATGTAAATGAAATACATCTGAGCTGAGTGGTGACTACAGTATCTCTGTGACTTGATGGTCTCTGGGTACTGGTCACAGTCATCTTGATGTATGATCTGTTGTTCTTTTGCGTGTTTTTTAAAGTATACTTGCTAAACTGCTGTTGTGCAGTTCTAGCTAATTGTCACTGGATTTTAAATGTTTAGATTTCTAGATTACCTAGAATTCACACTGTTTCAGAGATTGTTCATTGGGTTCTATAATTGTGTGAGAACATTCTAGTCTGCTACATCTGTTTCCTGACTGAATTCAATCCTTAAGTTTTCTGTCCTCCTGAATATTACACATCACGCTGATGGGGTTGCTACAAAGCTTGTTGTACATATGAATAAATTGTCCAAGTGCCACTAAAAATACCCAAGCTAAATAAGTGGAAGATTGGAATATTAGTGGAAACACTGATTATTTTTCCCTTCAGCCATGGAGTTACTTAGATGACATTGCTGTACAGTGGGTGTAGAAGATCATCAAGTGCTGAACAGAATGGAGAAGAAAACGATCACCTGCCTAACACATTTAAGCATAACAAAATGAACAGATACATCCAACCTCTTTGTATTAGGTTGAAACTCTGAAAGAACATTTCAGTGTTATCTTGCTAGTTATGACAACAATTGAAGACTTCGTTTTGATAACTTGCAGCTAGAGAGGATTTGTAAGATAAACAAAAATATGCAAGTGTTCATGAACTTGACAGCTTGCAAGTGTGTAGTGGTGAAGTTATTTTGTGCAGTCCTGCCACATGAACTTTGAAAAGCTAAGTAATACTGTCTGAATTAAGCCTCAGTTAAGTGTAAAACTCATTTCAACAGCAAGTAGATCAGTAAAACACAACAAACCACATTCTCAGTATCTCAGTCTCCCCATTTGTAAAATGAAGTATTGATGTTTAGATGGTAAGAAGAGATCTTTTGGATGTAGACGAAATTAAGTAGTAAGTAGTGTAAGAATACTGATCTGTAATCTCATGCTTCATTTAGCTCAGCTTCATGTTGATGTGTAACTAGATTTGTTTCAAGATACAAAATTAAATCTAATAGTGCTAATGTTGAAAATATCTTGGTACCATAAAACCATGTTTCTCTTTTTGTTTTCTTCCAGGAGTTTTTCCATCAGTCCTTGACGCTGCTCTGTGATCCAGAGTGATGAATACATCCTAAAGGTAATAGTGAGATAATTTTTCTAAGCAGTAGCTCTTCTTGAAATGCACATGCCTATTTTCTTAGATTTGAACATGACAAATATTAAAAGGATAAGGGAAATAAAAAAGTAACCTTTCCTTGCTTTAATAAGACTTCCTGCAAATCAGGAGTGTCGTTATTTTTTGTAGCAGTCTTTTTTTTCCTGAAAAGTAATGCGGGAAGCAGTTCTTTTACAGTGTCAATCACTGAAAGTACATGGTATCAGCTCCCTTCTGTGCACTGCTGTTTTCATGTTTGTCAGGTGGATTCTGGCTGATTTAACAGAAGCACTGGAGTGAGAATAGGTGCCTTGACAGTATTTTCAGAGGCAGTTTTATAAGAGGGAGTTTCCAACTTACTTGCTATGTTACTACTTTTGTTCCATTTGAGCGTGTATGAAACATATCTACTGCATTACTGTGTCTTCTGCTGGCAGTGTAGAAATGGCAACCCTCAAGGATAGTAATGCTGTCAGGCTAAGAAGCTGACTTCAGTGGGTTAATATGTTGTTTCCAGTGTACCTCCAATTAAGACATTATCCCAATGTTTCTGATAGGATAATGCATCCATAGGTTAAAAAGTTAAAAAGGAGCTTTAGGAATTCCACTCAATCACTATGGAATGCTCAGTTCTCATTTATAGCTAGTGAGCTGCAATTGAATATAGGATTTGTCCCAGAATGAATTTGTTTGTAGGCCACTTGGTGGCAATAAACATAATTTTTTCTTAAATAAAGTTTTTTATACTGAACAAACTTCATATTACTGCTCTACTGGGAGTGCGAAGGATATGTTGTGTGTGATTTAGATCTGTAATGCAAGGATTTGTTTGAGGATAAATAAAAAGGCATAAACTGTACATCGGTTATGCTGACAGAAAGCATTGGCAAATTGGGTATCAAGAGCATAATATTATTTATGTACATATAGTTTTATTTTATTCTGTTCTATTGCATAAGTTTTATTGTAATGGTATATTGCTGGCATTACAGCACAGTGTAGTGGTTTTGTGGTCTGTATTCCTTCTTCAGCATGATCTGAATACACAAAAGTATACATCATGATTTGTGTTTTTCTCAATAGGTATTCTGCATATAATAGGCAAGCTCTGAACTTCTTATACATTGAGACTTTATGAAAATAATGCTTATTTCTTCCCTTACGAACACTTGCATCCACATTCCCTATAAGTCAATAGGAAAATATTGAACATGGTTTTTAATTAGATTGAGCCAAAATTATACACATTATCATTCTTGTTTTTTAGACAACAGGTAAGTGAGAAGTATGAATGAGTGATGATGCAAAGACTTAAAGAGGAAGCAAGCAAAGACTACATTGAATTTCAACGCAATGATTTGGAATCTTCGTGAACTGAAAACTCAGTTGGCCACTAATTCCAGCTGTGCTGCAATGTTTGTGTTTACAGAAGTGCTGGGGGATAGCACAATTAGTATATTAAGTGCAAGTATTTTTCTCTGATGTTGACTGTATGGTGTATGTTGGTCTTCTAGTTTTGTTTCCTCCAATATATAATCAGATTGTCTGCCACTAAGGAAAATGTTTAATGTTTTAATTTTTTTATAGTGATCTGATATGAGTAAGTCTATTGCTACATTCCTGCTCTGCTTATGAGCTGACAAATGCAATTGTGAAACAGTGTAGCTTAAATTCAGTAATTTTTGGTCAATTATCAAGTTTTATGTAACAACTGCACCCCTTGTCTCTTTCCTCATCTTCCATGAGCTTCTGCTCCTACTGGAGAATCTCCTTGCTTCTTGTTTCTTTGAACCTCTTCCTCATGCTGTGTAAGTCTATCTGTTACCTTAGAGGCTGTTGGTGAAAATAATGCTCCTAACTATGGATGTGATATATCTTTTCACAGAACAGTCTTGCTAGGCTGGATTGCTGTAGAGAGCCCTTATCCTTTTGTGGCTTATGTTACTTCCACTGTGAATGTCTTTGGATGGGCTACACTGTTCTGCCAATGTAGTTAAGCCAGTACAATTTATGTTGATGCAACAGCTAGGCATGCATTTAAATTATTTCAGAGCTTGCAGTGCAATAGTTGGGATGTTCTTTGCTGTCGTGTGCCTTTGTGTGGTGAATTGATTGCTGATGTCTTGTGGTTCTTTAATTTTTTTTCTTAACCTTTTCATATTCCTTCAGTAAGAGAGGAAGGAGGGGGAGTCAGCCAATTTGAATTGTTGCCTGTACATTTTCTTGTTTTTCCACATTTAAGTAGTTTGGGGTGAAAGATCCTATGCTGTGCTTTAGAATATACAGTGTATGGTAAGTAAAGCCACTGTGAACGTCTTAGACCATGAATTATTGAATTATTTCTTAAATTCCTTGGTTTAATTCAGCATGAGGCCCTTCTGGTTTGGATCATAGACTGTGCTAGTCTATCATAGACGTATTAGCTATGTCTGCTACTCACCAACATCTAGAGATCACGGCTGAACTCAACTATCTGCAGAGGAAGCAGGTATACAGACAGCAATGCACCTAAGTCACTGCGTCTCAGGAAGTTAAAATCTTAGTTGATGAGGTAACAGAAGGATGTTTGTTCTAGTTCAGGTTTGTTTCAGTTGAGGACTGGAGGATGAAGAGAAAAATGTTTGATAGTTCTTGTGATGCTTTGAAGCTCAAGTTTACTTGATTTCTGAATTTGAGCTTGTCACAAGCAGTCTGTTGGAAAAAGTTAATGCAGCGTAATGGCAAAGTTATGTTGGCTGGAAGCTTGACCAATGGGATGAGGCTAATATGAGAGGAGAGCAGCTTAGGACAGGGAGCTAGCCTGGTGCTATAATTTAGGAAGAGAGTCTGACCCCAGAACAGTGAGTGTGCCGTACTGTTTGTGGGGGCTAAAAAGACTTTCATTTCATTATTGTTTTTGTGCACTCTTGTAAATGTATATGCATATGTGCTAAGATGTAAAAGTGACTGCTTGTCTGGTGCCTGTTTTCAGTAGAATATACCTACTTCATTTAACCTCTTAGGAATTTTTTACTTCTTAAAATTGTTTTCACAAAGATTAGAAAGCATAAAAGTAAAATAAATGTAGTTTCCTAAACAAATTTTAAACCAATTAAGCATCTATTTCAATTTCATGAGCAGAACTGACTTTATATTCAGAAAAAGTATTTGTTTTTGAATTGAAGTAACATTTTCATGGAGAATACATAAGTATATACAAGCAAAAGTAGAAATATCCCTCCACCTCTTCTTGCTGCCTTAGCAAAAAGACCTTTAAAGCATGATTTATAATTTTTCACATTTGTGTGTTGGACATAGCTGCAGAGTTTTGAAATTATGGAAGCCAGTCAGACTTGATAGTAGGATGTGACCTTCACAGGTATTTTTAGGTGCTCTTAGCATATTGCTTCAAGATGCTGGTTCTTCATATCTCCATTGTCTTTCTAGATGATGTTTCGAATATTGGCTTGTTGCTTTACTAGACAAGCTTGTAGTTCCTTTTATAATCCATGTGGAAGTGTCTAACTTAGTGTTAGACAAAAAGTGGAGGGAGTATTCAGATGTCATCCTGGGAACACAGTTTCTTTTGATCCCTGAAGTATATCTGCATTTGTTGCATGCTAGTGTCCTAGGTGTGCAGGTGTCTGCCCTAGGTAATATGTTCTCATTAGTAAAGTAGTTAAGTACAAACTTCTTAGCAAAATACATGAAAAATGCAATTAGACATGAACAGTGTCATGTAAGACCACCTGATGCTTAAATATTTTACAAACATATCAAACCAGGATAGGAATGCACAATGAGCTTAATTTCTCTAATTCTTCACTCAGGGGAATTCCTTTCCAATGTGTAGCCCTCCTTACAGATTTTGTGCAAAAATCATGCTTTCTTTGTGAGCCTTTGCTTCTATGAAGCATAGGCCCCAAATACCTTGCAGAAATGAGGGCATTTGTGTACCATTGTTGGTTGATTTTAGCATATCAACCTGTTTTGGGAAGCCAGACTGAAGTTCATGGCCAGGTTTCTTAGAAACCTTACTCAGGTATGAAATTTGTCATAATTACTGAGCCTGAACCTTATTGAATGTTTTAGGGTTTTAATATCAGCAGTTGGTAAGAAGAGAGGAAATGGAGTAGTACTGTTAATGCATATTGTCATTTGCAATTATATTCATATTTGTTGAATATATGATTGAAAAAAAGCTACACTAATTTGTCATTCTTGATGATTTGGGAAAGGAAAGTTTAGGAAAGCATGCAGTTGTGATAATCCAGGAGTATAAGCAAGGTGAAGTTTTGTTGGACAAGCTTTGATACAGTTGACAAGAAAAGCCAACTTTTGAGCATGCAAAAGCTATAGTTGGCTTTTCTTAGCTTTTAGTTTCCAAGTCATCATTATAAAGAGCTGTGTGTGAATTTGTAAATGAATACTACTTTGTTCTTCATGTTGTGGTGTTTTTTCTTTAAGGGCAGGGTTACAGGCTAGGGAATGGCTCTTCTCCTGAAGTGGAAACCCTGCTTTCCCCTCACTTACTGCTGTGTTCTTGCTGTCAGTCTTGATCACTGCTTTTCTCGTTTCGCCAGTAAACTGAATGTTAGCCCCATCAACACAAAATAAATGCATCTGCAACAGTCACCCAGTAAAGCACGATGTTTTGTGAGCTGTTAAATTAGCTTCTTCATCTTACCTGAGACATGGACTACATTTGTAAACCTTAAATTCTGATTTAATTTCATAGAATGATTGCTATGAAGAAAATTGTTTCCTGATCTTGTTTTAAAATGTATTTATACTATGCTTAAGATTTTCTTGGCATCTACACTGATTTGTGTACTTGAAATAATATTTCCTAGGGGGTTATTTTTGTATTAATAGGAAGTTTTCAAGAAATGCTGATTTCTGCTTCTGTTGTAGAACTCTGTTCCTTGCCTCTCTTGAAGATGGAAGCATTCAGCTGTGGGATAAGCACATGCAACAACCTTGAGTTGTACATGTTTAAGCCACTTAAGACCAGAAGGATTGAGACCTAGAGAAAGTGACCTTGTATCTCTCAAACTGATACTTTAGTTCCTTTATTTTCTTAAGTAAAATTAAATTTTTGTAAAAAATCACTGTTGAGGTAAGTACTTTTCCCTTCTGTTTTCAAATACCTGAGTAATGTTGACAAAAATACTATTGAAAAGTCACCTCTTTGAAGTATTGTTTCCAAATTTTAGAATTACAGTGTACACAACAAAATATAATTTCAAGGTTTAGTCTGGTAGACCAAGGAATATAGATGTAAAACTGGCTGAGTGAGATTACAGAAAACACTTTGAAAAGGCAATCTTAGAACATATATTCTTAACTAAAATACTCAGAATTGTGGACTGGGTAGAGATGATTTACTGTTCATGGCAGTTGTCATGTTTTCTGTACTGGAGCTAACAGCTCTTGCTCTCTGTCAGATGAACTACTACATTCCTCTCTATCAGTACAGTTGTTTTTTTCTTTATTAGATTACACTAAGATCTGTAATCCTTAACCTGTACTTAAAGAGGGTTGTTCTGCTTTTAGTATACATTACGGAAGAACAATAATTTGTCTGGTTTTAGCTGCTATATAAGTTGCTTTAACACAAGATAATTACCTTTTGAATGTTGCCCCTACTAATTAAAAATCTATAGCATTGTCGGAAGTGTTTTTAGTAGTTTCTGTCCAGTTACCTAGGCAACAGAATTTTCTCAAATTGAAGTGGTCTGTTAGAGAATGTGCTTAAATACTTAAATATAAACTCTATTTTTCCATATGAAATAATACTTTTTGAAGGTGTCATCTGATATTTCAACTTCAATGTGTTTATGGCCCTGAGAAGTCTACAAAATCTTTTCTGTAACATGAAAATAAAGTCCTGAAGACTGCAGTTCTCTTTGCTTTTCATCTGGAGCCTGTAGATAAATTTCACTAAAAACATTTACTTAGATTCTGTTTTTCACATTGAAATGTTCCAACAGTGTTTTGGTTTCAAGCTGCGCCAGGGAAGGTTCAGGCTAGATGTTAGGAAATACTAATTCTCTGAAAGGGTGGTCAAGGCACTGGAATGGGCTGCCCAGAGAGGTGGTGGAGTCACCGAGCCTGGTGGTGTTCAAAGAGCATTTGGATGTTGTGTTGAGGGACATGGTTTAGTGAGAACCATTGGTGATGGGCAGATGGTTGGACTTGATGATCCTGTGGGTTTTTTCCAACCTTAGCGATTCCATGATTCTGTTATGCTAAGAAATGAAATGAATAAAAACCATTGATGTGTTTTTTAATAGTTTGTCTATCATTTGCAATAGAAGGAGTATTTCATCAGAACCTGTTTCATTGTCTCGTGTAGTGGGCTTGATTTGAGCTTCACTTTAGGATCAGCCCTCATAATTACAGAATAAATTTAATTTTTTAGCAAATTTTGGAGTAGGCTGGAACTTTTCCTTTTAAGAACAGAACTTTTAAAATGAATCACTTCTAATCCTGGATGTGTGGTTTTCTCTCAATTTAATCCTCTTCATTGTTGGAAAAAAGGGCAGAATATCCTTTTTAGGTCTGGGAAGAAATTATATCTGATGCTTTTGATTTAGAGCCACTGTCACTTCTTGAGTTGAAGTGAACTGAAAACTCTTAACTCACTGTTTTGAAGATGAGTAAATGCATGTATCTAAGAAGATAGACTACTGGAAACTGAATAACAAGGAAGGCCTACAGTATTCTAAAAATTGAGATAATTAGGTAAAGATATCTGTATATACTTTCTTGCAAAAAGATTCCAATGAACTGACAAGTCTCAGTATAATGGACTGAAATGTCCATTTTTTTTTGCTTAGTTTTTTATAGTTTTATCTACTCATCTGGTTAGGCTGGCAAGGGCTCACACCTGATAGTTTCTCAGGGAATACATTTGAGTGAAAGATAATGTATGCTATTCCTTTATAAGGGACTTTGTCATGCATTGTACATCAGTTTGTTGTTTGAGGATGCCATGCTGTATATGAACATCTTCTTGTCTTTGAACAAATAGCCTAAGTTGGTATAGAAATGTTGCTTTTTATGAACTGTTTGTAGTAGTGTACAGAAGTCGTCATGCTCAGAGTTAATAGAGCTTCTCCTGAACATTTGCACTGCTGAAGTAATTAAAGCTTTGGTCTGTTACAACATAAATAGGACCTCTTATTTTCTACTTTGAAATTTGTGTGAGCAATTGTGTGGAATGGATTGTGTGAGCAAAGCTCAGGAGGAGAAGAGGTCAGCACTGAAGGAACAATGAGATAGGTAACTAGGTGGTGAGAAATGTTTACTTCTGTTATGTTCCTGATACAAAGTGTTATTTAGAGATGCTATATTGTTCTACAACTGCATGTAATGGGAAAGTTGTGGCTATGTTTTCTATGTGATTGTTTGCTGCTGCTTTGACTGGAAATAATTTAAGAGTGTCAGTGGAAACCAGTGCTATTCTGGTCTTTTCCATCCATGTGTTGGGGAATGTGCTGCAAGCTTAAAATCAAATAGAAATATTCAGAGTAGAGACTCAGTGTGAACAAAGCAAGTTATTAATTCCACTAAATGCATGATTTCATTTAGTCATTCAAGAAACTACTTCATATTTCTGCGAATAATGCAGTGTCACAATCAATGGAGATCAATTCTATAGAGCCATCTTATGAAATCATGTTATCTACTAAATTCTTTTCTAGAACAAGTTTGAATGTAGTGGAAATTAAACATGAGAGTACTGACAAAGGAGACTGGGGGGGAATGTCTTCACAGTATTAAACTGGTAGTAAGTGACCGTAAGTTATAAAAACGGATGCACAACTGTAATTGCAAGGATTGCAAGCTGTCACATCTGTTGAAAATTAAAAACGTGGGTGATGAGAGTTATGGTTGATGCTCAAAAACCAACAAGAAAACTAAGTCAGACTTTTAAGTTCTTAGAAGTTGTCTTCTAATAGAACCATCTCCTACTTCTCTCCCATGAGCAGTACTGAGGAGTGGGGACTTTCTCTCACATAGTTTCCAGCCTTAAAGTGTAGTGCATACTCAGTGTGCATCTTACGTTTTTCTTTAAGGGGCTTCTCCAAACAACTGCTGGAAATGCTGATGCTTAAGCATTGCTGTATGACAAAGAAAGCCCTGTTGTGGGCCAACACCTTTCTAGTTAAGTAGCAGAACAAGCACAGGGAGGAATCATGGAATCATAGAATCCTTAGAGTTGGAACAGACCTCTGCGGGTCATCTAGTCCCACTCCCCTGCAGTGAACAGGGACACCACAGCAAGATCAGGCTGCCCAGGACCTGATCCAGCCTTGCCTTGAAATTCCTCAGGGATGGGGCATCAACCACATCACTTGGCAAGCTGTTCTAGTATCTTACCACCTTCACTGTAAGAGACTTTTTCCTTATAACTAATATAATCTACCCTCCTTGAGCTTTTTGAGCCATTTCCCCTTGTTCTGTCACCACAGACCCTGCTACAGAGTCTGTCCCCTACTTTTCTGTAGCTCACTGTAGATACTGAAAGGCTGCTATCAGGTCTCCCTAGAGCCCTTTCTAGGCTGAGGAGCCCCAGCTCTCTCAGCTTGTCCTCATAGAAGAGGTGTTCCATTCCATGGGTTGTTTTTGTGGCCCTTTTTTGGATGCAATCCAAGAGATCCATGTCTCTCGAGAAGAGAAGCATGTGAATTTACCAGAATCAAACAGTTTGCGGGTATATTGTGTAGTGTTTTCAGTGGGTGTGCTGTAGTTTCAGGCTTACAACATATGAAAGCTTCACAGTCTTGTGTGTATATATACGTTTCTAATCCAGTCCATCATAGTTGCTGGACACTCAAAGGCTGCAGATTAAAACATCTCTATTCATAGTGTAGTGTAACCCTCTGCTGTTTATCAGGACATACAGCACCTTTTAAATACTGGAGAAAGCTATTCAAGTGAGTGTGTGCTAGAGAAACAACTGAAAAGAAATCTTGATATTACTTTGAAACAAGCAGAATGTTTGAGGTTTTGAGATATGCAGAACAATTGTCAAATAAAAAAGCAGTATTAATGAAAAATATTTTATTACTTTCAATAACATTTCTTTTAGTTTGAAGCATTCTGATTTGATGTAAAACATTAAAGCCAAAATGGTATTTTCATATAAACTGTGCTGTAGTAAAAAAAGTATCAAACTAATTGTATGTGGAGTTGAAGCTTGTGGCCTCATCCTCTAACAAGATGGCATATCCAACAGCAAAACAAATTCCTAGCTCATTGGAGATGAGAAAGAAGATAGAAAGGGATGGATTAAATTATGAATGAAAGGTAATAATTCACCTACAGCAGTTCGCAATCACAGCAAGCAAGAGATATGATTTTTAAGTCTTTATCATGACTTACACATTCAGGTCTTCCAATGTTTATTTTTGATTGCACTAGGGCAAAAATGCTGTGTCCAAACTAAGGTTGTTTTCAGACATGTATAATGGATTATTTAAAATTTATAAAAAAAAAATTGTCTGGTTTAAGTGATAATGCTGGGTAGAGAGCAAAAGTGCATTTATATGGCATGCAGAAAATAAGAATGGACTGCTGGCCCTGACCTCTCAACAAACATACCTCCACAGCTATCACCTCATCATATGCCCCTTTCTAAAAAAAAGATGTCATCTGTTTGCTTACAGCTGATGTGGATCCATGGCTGTGATTATTTTGAACTCACAATGAGCATAGATGTGACACCTGTTATCAGATCTTGAAGCTGCAAGTCTAAGTTCTATTTGTGCTGGGGTTCCTTTCACTCCTGCTTCCCCTCTGTGCAACAAAGCCTTGAAGTTTTTGAATATCTATTATATGCATTTTAATTCTACTTGACTGTAAAGGACTTCAGCACAAATGAAGGGGCAAACAACTAATTTCAGCTGAAGTATTATTTGTTGTGCTGTTACAGAAGTGTTCTCAACTAACCTGCTGTGTGAACTGTTCTTCCTTTTCTGCCTTATTTGTAGTGTACACTGAATGCAATAGTAACCATCCTACTTAATTTTAATTTCATCTCAGATTCCTCTGACCTCCTTTGGGAAACTGTTTAGGCAGTTTCTATTTCTAAGCTTATTTTTCTTTTATGTTTGGGCAGGAAGTTGGGAGGTCTTAGGGGACTCCAGGACAAGGAATTGCTGAAGCCAGGGTGTTTTCAGATCATATGATTCACAGAAGTGCAATGACAAGAGTAAAGAGGTTTGGGACAGCCTCAATCCTGAAGAAGTCATAGAGCCCCTTAAGACTGTGCTTCAGGAGTGGAGCTAAGGAGCCTTCCTGCAGGCAGGTGGTAGGCTGGGATATGGATAGAAACCACAAAGAGTAATTGCTGGTCAGGAGATTATTAGCTAGTTTTATCCTAAACTTCCACAAAACTTCAATGAATAGCAATATGGTTAATGGTGCAGGTTGTCTTTGAAAGAAAGCTGGTGTGGCAAAGATGTCCTTGAACTTTAAGCATTCTCTAAAGTTTAGATTTCTAAGTCTTTCATGTTTTGAGCTTCAATTAGAGCTAATGGAATTTTTTCTACTGATCATCCTTTAAAATCTCATCAGCTTAATGTGATTTGTATATTTCTTACATGCATTTAATCTACACTTTTGTTATCTGCCAAAGCGTAAACTACATAATGAAACAGAATGCTGTGTTCTAATGTCCCAGATAAATCATCATCATTTCAGTCCTCATCATGGTAATATTACTAATAGGTCTGTGGGAAATTGTTTTGACTTTGGTGCTAGGGAGATTTGGGCCTTGGGAATCAGCAGTAGATACATCAAGGTTCTTGGCCTCATAATTGTGGAGTGAAGACAAAAAGGGAAACTGAATATTTTACTACTTATTAAAAAGACATTCTTGGAAATATCTTGCTAGTATTGCCAGGAATGTGAGCAAACAGCGGTGTTAGTTCCAGTTAAAGTTGCTCCCTATCTTGAGCTGCTCCTTACAAGATGTTTGAGAGAAGCAGCAGGAGCTTTGCTAGGTGTATCATAAAACAATGAAGACTACACAAACAGTTGAGCTCAGTTTGGATTATCTGCACTTTAATCAATCAAAATCTAAATTTTATTACTTGTCACATAGGTGGGTGCTTGTAGTAAATGTATAAAGTGCTTGAAATGCATGAGGTGTTTTCAGCTATTGTAGTATTGTAGAATGGTTAATGAGGGAAGGGATCTCTGGGGGCTATGTGGTCCAAAGCTCTTCAGGTCTTTACAGATACTGAAATACCCCCCTGAGCCTTCGCTTCTCCTGTCCATTCTGGCCCAGGTCTCAGCCTCTCCTTGTGAGACAGGTAAACTTTCAAGTGGGTTTGGCTTATACTTTTAAAACTGTTATGCAATGTCAGAAGACTTCAAGGAAGATCCTGTAGGTAGTGATTCCCTTTAGAAATGAGGGCACTGACCACCATTAGTAAACCCCATGTTGTAGCAATGTAACTTAAGAGTTTTATTGACCACTGGAGCAGCTGTTTTTTGAATCATGTATCTGTTAATTATTCTTAACTGAGGCAGCAGAACGAGGACCCCACCACCATCCTGCCATCTGAAAAGAGTAAAGGTATTTTTTTGAGGGTGCTGATATTCCCATCCGCATTTGAATTTTGAGCATTGGAATGCTGAGAATCAAGACTGAAAATGCGTGCTTTTCAGCACAAGGAAAAGCAGTATCTGTTGTTGATTGAGTGAATAGATTTGAGCAGCTGAAATCAAGGAAAAATACCTTACTGATGAGCTAGGGAAGAGATTGAGAGAGACTGCAAAACTTAGTAGTATTTAACAGCCAACTGTCAATGTATTCAAGTGTGTAGAATTTTGAAGAAATCCTTAGTTGATTCTGATTGTTTAATGGGTTTGGAAGCTATTTCTCCTTTAGAGATAGGAAGGAGTGTGAGTACAATTAGGAGTCTTTGAAAATGTTTTGTTATTTAACATAATGCTATGTTAAATGAATTGCCTTAGTCTTTTGGTCTTTCTTGCTTGTATGTTTTGCTGCAAAATAAAGCTTTGCATGGATATCAATGCTTTCTTGGATGGAAGTCAGCATATCTACTTCCAAATCTGACAACATATTTAAAATACAGGATTCTCTGTAGTGCGATGAAGTAGCGTTTAGGGAACTTCTTTCTCTATTGACTTAAACCATCCGAGTTGCTGTGTGTATTAAGGTTGTTTCTGTTTTGGTTTGTTTTTCAGTTTAAGTACCAGCACTAGTAATTCAGACCAGGGTCACTAATTACAAAACAGGCTCCTTAATCTGCTGGAAAAGTATTTAGTTATATTAACAGTGCTTCTTCTATTTATAAACTTAATAACAGTGCATTTGCCTCTGTTAAATGCGGAGTTGTTTGGTGTGTCCTGTCCTCAGACATATTCTCTTGTAACACTGTCACTCACTGAGTGAGCTGTAAATCAGAACACAATTGTATCTGTTTGGTTATTTGCTGCTAACAATAATGTTTATATGGTAGTTTTGGCATTGCTCCTTCCTAATCAGGAGAATGTAAGTAAACAATAACTGTAGCACTGTTTTAATATGCATTTATTCTGATCACTAGTTTTTGTTTTTCTATTATGTTAAGAAATGGAAAATTTCATTCATGTTTATTAGGCAAATGCATTTTTATTCATTGTTTCAAACTAAATTTGTATGAAAATTGGAATTTAATACAGAACAATATTAAATTTTTTCTACTACTTCATAGAAAGGGTTCCTGAAACCTTAACTTGCCAGGTGTTAGATGTCTTTGTTTTCCTTTCTTAATTTATCATTAGAGATATTTGTTTCAACTTAAAGTTAAAGCCTTTCATGTGTACTAAGTATGGAAGCACTTTGATTTTTGGGATAGTGTTTTAAGCAGATATGACTTTGAGTAAGCTTCAGGCCTCAGCTTTAAATACGGATGTCTTTTCAATGTAACTGTTGCTTTTAGTGATGGGAATTAGTGCTAGACTGTGCACCAGTTGTGCACTTTGCAGTGATGTTCAGTGAATCTGTAAGCCAGGTAGCACATTACTGTTTGGAAAGCTTCATTTCTTACATATCAAGTGTTACTATTTGGTTTGTATGTTTCTGGTTAAATGGTCTCTTCTTTGGCAAGTATGAAG
This sequence comes from Gallus gallus, assembly GCF_016699485.2. NCBI lineage: Eukaryota > Metazoa > Chordata > Aves > Galliformes > Phasianidae > Gallus > Gallus gallus. The sequence goes on along the minus strand of NC_052535.1, from coordinate 46,967,676 downwards.
AATATTTAATTGGTTGAGTTCCTCTATTTACAGCTTAAATTTGCTGCTTTAATTTAGATTCACATACATCCAGTTTTGAATATACTTATTCTTGCATAACTTGCGACAAAAAATAGTCATGCTTTACTTATTTTGATGTTGTCTGCCCTCTATTTACCTCTTCCTAGGCAGAATCAAATAGTTCAGACAGTAATTTGTGAGAATTCAACCCAAGCTAGGAATTAGCTATTTAAGTGACATATCAATTTATATAATTACTGGAATTAAAATGTACCTTCCACTCAAATGTCAAACTTGAAGTTTTTCCTTTGCAGTAACAATTGATTGTTTTTGTTCAGACCCCTTTTCAATGTTAATTATTTCGATTGATTGAGTTTTGCAAACTTTTTAAAACAGCATTCTATCTGCAATGTGTTTTGTGTTTCAGTGACTGAACTATAGTTGAAGGCCTACTGCACATGCCTGGCATTTTTTTCAGACCTGACATGTGGAGGAAATCAACTGTATACATGAATACTTAAACAATGTCACCCTTCTGATACTTCATAGTTTGCAGTCAAGGTTCCTTGTTCAGTTTATGGCTTAAAAGCTAGTAATGTCTGTATTTTCAGTATTGTACTTAATGCTTAATTTCCTTTTATATATATATTCATGACTTTGCATGTGCATCTGTTCTTTTGAAGGTACTTTGAACTATTAGAAAAGCTGAGATTTAAATTAGCTTCAACTCTAATGATTACAAACAGAATTGTAAATTTACAATTCATAAATATGAGAACATGAGTATCTTCTGTGAGGGTGACAGAACACTGAACAGCTGCCCAGTGTGGTCATGGAGTCTCCTCCTCTGGAGATATTCAGGACCTGCGTGGACACTTTCCTGTGCCACCTGCTGCAGGGAGCTGCTCT